>NC_045732.1:78763947-78802676 GCF_009834535.1 Camelus ferus | reverse complement strand
GAAGTAAGGGCAGTATGTTAGATGAGCTACTTGAATCTTACATAGTTACATCCTTTGTCTTGTTTGGGGGGTTTGGCAAGGTGGTAAGGACAGACAAAGTACGAGATTAAGCAGTAAGAAGGGGGGTTGATAAAGCAAGCTATTTACTGACTTGCATGTGGACATGTATGTGTAATTTCTGAATGTCCTGTGACCACTGACTCAATAACACGTTATGACAGTCGATGATGTTGGTAAATAGTATTCAATTTAAACTGTGCTACAGGTTACTTGACTGTGTTAAGGTCTCTGATGACCATAACTGAGTCACAGCTTTCCCCCAACAACTATCACTTGTTTCAGCAACTTCCCTCATATACAGGTGTCCAAACAAAAAATGCTACACTACACTAATAGTCATGGAAGCTTTATTTGAAACAGCTCAAAGGTAGAAACTATCCAAATGTCCATCAATGGGTAAATGGATATGCAAAGTACAGTGGCTCCATAAACTTTCATATAATTCTGCCACTGAAAGTAATAAAGTAAAATGGTGCAGCCACTGTGGAAAACAGTATGGTGGTTCCTCAAAACCTTAAACATAGAGTTAATGTATCATCTGTTGATTCAACTTCAGGGTATGAACCCAAAAGGTTTGAAAGCAGGGGCTGAAAAACATTTCTACAGCCATGTTCATACCAGCACTATTCACACTGGCCAAAAGACATAAGCAACCCAAGTGTCCATGGATGGATGATTCCATACACAAAATGTAATATATACACATTTAAATAGGATTCAGCCTTTAAAATGAAGGTAATTCTGACACATGCTATAATGTGGATGGACCTTGAAGTCATTCAAGGGAAACAAACCAAATCAAACCAAAAAAGGACAAACATTCTATGATTCTAAAATGAGGTATCCGTATAACTCTAATTCAATAACAAAACGTACAATGTACTTGCCAGGGGGTTAGGAGTTCATGTCTAATGGATACAGCTTCACTTGGGGAAACTGAAAAAGTAGTTGAGATGAGTGTTGAGAATATTTCTACAACAATGTAAATGTAGTTAATATCTAAAAACTATATGACATAAATGTAATGAAATTCTATACTTAAAGCAGTTTAAATGGTAAATGTTATATGGAATAGATTTAATCACAGTGAAAAAATGTGAAGCACTGATATTTGTTACAACATGGATGAAAAATGAAAATATCCTAAGAAAAAGAAGCCATACAGAAAAAGCCACCCAGAACATACTCATCTTGTGCCCTTTAATTCAATCAAAGTTGGGAAAATAAGGGAAAGTCTTGAGAACAGTTCCAGGGAAAAAAAAAAAAAAAAAAAAAAAAACACTGGATCAGATTGGGAAAACCCATTGCCATACAGTTGGAGCAGGTGCTGACAGTGGAACTGAGCCTGTGGACTGCATTATGAAGTGAAAATCATAATGAATCCTCATTTGGATGTTATGTGGTGACAGAGAGAATGTCTCTACTCAAGGTAAAAACACACTAGAGATTGTCATGAGAAGTGGCATACATGCTACATCAACGATGAGTGAGAAACCTGAGCCTATAGATGAAGAGGACACTGTACTGCTACTGCACCTTTTCTATATGTTTAAAATTATTGGAAAGTAAATAACTTTTAAATCAACCATGTCAAAGTCATTACAGAAAAGCAGAGAAAACATCAAACTTCACTATAGAGCCCAAGCCTTCTCCAGTTCCAGTTGTTCAAAAATGGTTAAGGTGATCACCCTTGCAAGAATCTACATACTATTGAGAGACACCATAAGATAATATCATAAGCAACTGTGTCTTGGCTGTTGTGAATGACTTGGATATGATAAAAAAAAAAGTGGCAAATTTGAATTCTACTCTTCCACATCAAAATACAAAAAATAAAAAAAAAACTGTTAAGAAGTAATAAATAACTTTAGTAAAGCTACATGATACAATACCAATACACAAAAATCAATTGACATTCTATACACTAATAAAGAATTTTCAGAAAGAGAAATTAATAAAGCAATCCCATTCAACAATTGGCACCAAAAAAAAAAAAAACACCTAGGAATAAAATTAATCAAGGATGTGAACGGCCTGCACATGAAAAGTTAGAAAACACTGATAAAGAAATTAAAGAAGACACATACAAAATACAAGTTGTGCTCATGCACTAGAGAACATTATTGTACACTCATGAAGCCTATGCAGTGCACACATCAACTGCAACACTCCACAAATTCAAGTGGCATTTTTTTCACAGAAACAAAAAACAAGAAATCCTACCATTTGTACGGAACAAAAAGAACCTGGAATAGCCTAAGCAACCTTGAAGAAGGGAGAACACAGTTGGAGGCGTCTCCCTCCCTGGCTTCAACACGACATTAGGAAGCCACAGTCACTGGCAGAGATACAGTAAGATATTGGCACAGAAATAGGGACAAGGACCAGAAGAACAGAATAGGGAGTGCAGAAATAAACCCATCTTTATGTTGTCAGTTAGTTCATGGCAAAAGAGCCCAGAACACAAAATGGGAAAAGGACAATCCCCTCAATAAACGGTGCCAAGAACATGGGACACCATACCCCAAAAAACGACACTAGACACTGTCAACACTAAACACAGAATCAAGTAAATCCGAAAATTTTCCACATCAAGCCCCTGCTGGACCCTCTGAAAATGGACCTCCTCAGTTGCAATCACACACAGGAAGCCTCTCCCCACTTTTCCCTCACCTTTTACTCCCACAGTGATGCCTCCTGGTGAATCTTGGAGATGTCTGGCTCCTGTCTGGGTGAACTTGGTTGGTCGAGCATTGTCCTGAAGCTGAGACCATGGCAGGTCCTGAGGAGACCCAGCCTCCACCAGCACTGCAGGAGCCAAGTTCCCACAGGAGCCAAACCCCGCAGTGAGACACGTGCACCTTGAGGGTCAGAGAACAGGCGTGGTGTCACCCACTGGCCAGCTGGGAACTGCAGGCCACAACCACTCAGTTTTTACCACTTACACCAAAATGTACTCTAAATTGTCCACAGACAATTATATAATGCATATCTGGAATTATTCTAAAATAAAACATATAAGAAAATCTGCATAACCTTGTCTAGATGATGAACTTTTACAAAAATCCCCAAGTCTATCCACAGAAGTAAAATTTATATCATAGAATTTTTAAATTAAAAATTTAAACTCTGTTAATGACCTTATTCAGAAAACCTAAAGACAAGACACATACTGAGAAACATTAATTTACAAAACACATAACTGATTATGGATTTGGACTAAAATTACACCAAGAACTTTACAACAAACACCCCAATAAAAACAGGTAAAGATCTTAACAAACACCTCTCCAAAGAAAACACACAGATAGTAAATACGCATATAAAAGTGTTCTCAAAAATCATACATCAGTAAGAAATTGCAAGTTGAAACAACGATGATATAACACTGCACACTTATTAGAACCACTAAACTCCAAACAATGACATTACTTGTGATTGATGGAAGATGAAGAAACACAGGAACTCTCCCTCACTGCAAGTAGAATGCATGTGTGGCTACTTTGAAAGACAGTTGGGCAGTATTTTCCAAAGCTAGTCAATGCTCGCCTGAGAATCCAACATTGCACCTCTAATATTTAGACAATTGCTTTGATAAAGTGTCCAAAAAAAACTAGCATGCAGTTATGCACAGCAACTCTACTCATAACGGCTAAAATATGAGGATGTCCTTCTGTGAATGAATACATAAACAAGTTGGGGTACACCCATGGAAAGAGGGCAAATGACACCCTAAAATACATCTCTTTGGCATGAAGATTACAATGGGCAGATTTCTTAAAAAATAAGACACATGAGACTCTATGAAACCCAAGTCAAGTCTGCCTTTTGTGAGGCAAATTTACATTTATAAGGGAACTCTCCATTTGAAAAGTAATCTCCCTTTCTGTACCAGGAATAGAAGGAAGACTAAACCTCAGAAAACTTGTCAATCGAGAAGGCTAAGATTTAAATCTATATGATGAACATAACCTTCCTTTCTTTTGGTGTTAGAGGAAGATGGTATTTCAGGTGATGTCTTGGGCCATCTCAGGGAATTACTCAATTTCCTGGGCATCTCCCATGCTTAAAGTAGCTACACAAGTTATTGAACTTGTTTGTACAATTATGTAAAGGTAGTTAATACCACAAAAATGTGTACTTGAAATGATTTCAATTAAAAGTGTCATAGGTATTTTTAATCACAGTGAAAATCATGTAGGAATGTAGAATTGATACAACTTACAACATTAACAAACACTGAAAAGATCCCTAGTGAAAACAGCCGTAAAGAAAAGTTCTCCCAGATACATGGTCATCGCGTGTGCTTTACATCCATCAAGGTTGTCAAAGTGAGAGTCTCAGTAACAAACCCAGAAACAGAGAACCAGCAGCTGCACCAAGTGGTGATAGCTGAAGGGGCCGGCGGGTCACACAGTGATGTGGATGCCACACGGCTTCTTCACTGGTGGTTATATGATGGCTCCTCAGGAGACTACCCCTGTTTGGGGTAAAACACCCCACAGTATTTTGTATAAAGTGGCAACTGTAAGTAGTTTTTACCATCATAGAAATTACTGGAAAGTCCATTACTTTTCAAAACCATATCAATACCACAGCAGAAAAGTTGATAAGACAGACATCAAACCTTGCTATAGAAGCCAAGACTCACCCAGACCAAGGTCAACTGAAGTTGTGATGCTCATCGCCCTTGTAGGAATCCACTTGTTATTAAGAGGCACTGTGGGAGGAGTACACCAGTAGCCAGCAAGTCTTGGATTCTGTGCATGACCAGGGATGCAGGAGAAGCAGTGAGATTTTAAAATTACAATTTTCCACAACACTTAACAAAGTTATTAAAATAAATAAATTCAGTAAAGTTAAATATGACATCAATGTACAAAAATCAGTTGCATTTCTATACACTAATAATAACCCATCAGAAGGAAAATTCAAGGAAACAATCACATTTATAATTGTATCAAAAAGAAGAAAATAACTAGGAACAAATTTAACCAAGGATGTGAAAGACCTGCACACAAAAAACTGTGAACCATTGAGTAAGAAGTTAAAGAAGACACAAATAAACAGAAAAATATTCTGTACTCATGGATTGGAAGAATTACTAGTATTAAATTATTTATTCTACCCACAACTGTCAACAAATTCACTGTAACATCAATATAATGTTCAATGATATGTTTCATTGAAATAGAAAGAACAACCCTACTATTAATATAGAACAACTAAGGACCCTGAACAGCCAAAGAAGTTCTGAGAAAGAAGGACACAACTGGAGGCATCTCCCTCCCTAGCATCAAACTGTATCACGGAGCTGTAGTCACCACAACAGTGAGGAACTGGCACAAACACAGACACACGGATGAGAGTAACAGCATAAAGAGCCCAGAGATAAACCCGCATGGCTGTGGCCAGTTAATTCATGAAAATTGGGCCAAGGACATACAAAGAGGGAGGGACACTCCCGTCAATAAATATTGCCAGGAAAATGGGGCACCAAGCACCAAAGAACATCACTGGTGACCATCTCCAATGCACACAAAACTAACTAAGACCCCACAGTTCTCCACATCAACCTCTTTCTGAGGTTCCTTTGAAGACAGAACTCCCCTGAACAGTCAGCTGCACACAGGAAGCTTCTCCCTACTAAGTCTTTTTTTCCTCTTATGGCACCTTTTCACAGCGATGCCCAAGAAAACTCAGCCCATGACAGCATGGACACAGTCCCACTGTCTAGAGACAAAGCCCTGACAGTCCTGAAGAGACAAAGCCCCTACCGGCTGTGCAAGCAGCCAAGTCCATGGGCAGAATGCACCTGTGCCCTGTGGGTCAGAGGTGGACTTGGCGCCCCACTGTGGACCATAAAAAAAGTTCAGGGGACGCTGAGCTCACAAAGCCCAGAGACTTCATCCTGAATGCAGTTCTGCTATATGAAGTGCCTTTGGAAAACCAAACTGAAACACAGCCAAATAGCTCACTATGCTGTCTCAAAAACTGGCTAAGGAGCAATTAATTAAAAAATGTATAGAATGAAGAGAACATAGACACAAATTTTACAACTGATAGCGAAGTTCACTCAAGATTGCCTGTAGACAAATTTAAATGGCAAAAACTATAAAAATCTTAAAAGGGAAAGGGAGAAAATCTGTAAGACCCTGGGCCTGGTGATGGGTTTTAACTTGCAACCACAAATGCCAGTCTACAAATCAACACAAAATTAATAACGTAGACTTTATAGAACTAGAAACTTCTACTCTGTGAAAGGTCTTATTCATAAAGGCAAAAGAGAAACCACAAACTAGGAGAAAGTATTTGCAAAACGCGCATCTGATAAAGGATTTGTACTCAAGTTATACCAATAAAATCTAGAACAAACAGCCCCATTAAAAGTGGGTAAAGATAGAAACAGACATCTGGCTAAAGAAGGTATACAGATAGAAAATAATCATACAAAAATATACTCAAGATCCTACTGGAAGACAGGTGCGGCCAACTTTGGAAGACAGTTTGGCAGTTTCTTCCAAAGCTAAACAGTCTCAGCTTAGAATCCAAAAAAATTATCTCTTGAATTTAGTCAACTGCTTTGAAAAACTGTTCAAACAAAAACTAACATCAAGTAACGCACAGGTCTATCCATAATGGCTTAGAAACTCAAGTGATCAGTACGTCCTGAATTATTTGAGGCCAAGAGTACAATCAGTAGATAAGTTTCTGGCAGATGTTCTGGGTGACTTCATCAGATCAAAACTCAGGATTTGATTCAGGCTGAGATGTGATAAAATAGGTCACAATTTCTGAATGGGCTCCTGGCTCCATTGGACAGAGCTCTCTTGCCAATACTCACTCCATGTTGATTTTCCTTTGACAAGTGAAAGAAGCAGTCTGGAGAGGCTACATATGCACTATGTGACCCAATTTATATGAAATTTGGGGAAAGGGAAAACTAACAGGTGGTAAACAGGTCATGCGGGAGTTTTGAAATGTTCCATACGATACTTAGTGATGGACATTTGCCATTATGCATTTGTCTAAACCCATAGGTTTTTATGACCCAACAAGTCAGTTAAGTGATCAAGTAAGTGGTAGTGTCACAGGATGGAGTACAAGATGTAACACAGGCTCTGTATTAGAGACGTATGAAAACACTCACTGCTGCTGGTGGAGCAGAAGGTGCCAGCTTCAGTAACTGCAGGAATGAATGGAACGTGCAGACTACAGGGAAAACGTACTGCACGTAAACAGTGGGATCTGTAAGATCCATCCCACAGGGGCAGGAGCTAAGAACACTGAAACCACTCATCTGAAGCAGAATGAGAAACGAATTGAATGGGTGGAAGCTGGTGGGAATAGGATTCTACTGTCTGACTGGGAGTTACAGATAAGCGGGGGGGGGGAAGATGTACACTGTCCATATGATAATGAACCAAGCTGGAGGCATCAGTATAAGCCCGTCTTCTGCTTAATATGAACACAGACATTTCCACATAGAAATCTTTATAATTAGGAGTGTATACTACTGGGGAGGGGGAAATTTCACTCTCTCTCCCTCTTGACTTCTTGTGGCTGGACTAATAATAAAACTAACACAAGACAGAGCCACAGGAGGAAAAGAAATTTTAATTCCTACACACAAAAGTCTCATAGAAATGGGAAGTAAGAGGTAGTGCAGACAGGCCGATTTTATACATCTAGAAAACTATAAATGTATTAGGAATTCACAGCCCAAGGAAATGTAGCTTTTGTGTATTCAATGAAGAATCTAAACAGAGTTTGGGCTTGGGGTGGTAAATTAAAGAAGTTACAAGTTATGTTTATATGCATCTCTGAACCTTTCACGTAACAGACTTATTTCCTGCTTTTACAGAGATAGAGTGGGGGTCAGAGTGTCCCTCTTGCTTTGGCTATTTCTAAGTAACTTAAATTTAAAATACTATGTGGTTGTGGCAGATTGGGGATGGGGAACGGTACTCCCTGAGCAACAACAATACACTAAGGTTGGAACACATGCACACATTTCCTTGCATTGTCATCTGAGAGCATTTTCCTTCCATATGTAAGTTCTTAATACCATTCTCTAATAAAAGGAATCAGGACTCTTTGAAGAAATGGCTTATATAGGACTAAGAGTCAATATATGAGCCAGGATTACCTTGAATCTTGTATCAGAAAGTAAGGAAGTACCAGGGGAAAAAATCCAAAATATGGAATGACCTCAAAGGAAACAGGAGCCAATGAAAGAGTTCTTAGTAGCCAAAGCAGGAATGAACTGAGCAACCAAACCTGTAGTGCTGGGTTATAACCAAAAGATTTAAATAACTATCCAGGTGTCCACAGTGGTGAAGTTAAATGATGACATAGTTTAGTTTTGTTTTGTTTTTAATAAATGAGATTGAATAGAAAACTCCTATGCAGAAGTGTTCCTAATAATCCATGACATCCATCAAGGAGGTGAAGCTTATGCCCCCTCTCCTGAAGTGTAGGTATCACATAGTGACCTCCTCCTGTTTAGGTCAGAAGCAAGGAAAGTCTGAGATCCCACTGCTGGGCATGTATCCAGACGAGCACTCTAATGTGAAAAGATACTTCTTTTTTTTTACCACAGTGGGCAACATTAAATTGGGGGGGGGGAAATTGTGTTTTCAACAAATGGTGCCAGGCAATTATCTATCCAGTAAATTTCTTTTTCATTTCCAAGAGAAATGGAATTGGAACCTTGCTTCATACCACATGAAAAATTAACTCAAGATACATAAAAAGCTTAAATTTAAAGAGAGTTAAAGTGACAATCAGCCCTCATCTGCTGATTCCACATTTGCAGAATCAGTCACCTTCAGATAAAAAAAAAGTAACAATTTGAGAAAGTTCCATAAAGAAAAACTTGAATTTGTGGCATGCCGGAAACTATTTAAATAACATTATATTTTCTTCACAATTTTTTACATATCATTTACATTGTATTATTTATTATAAATGATCTAGAGATAATTTTAAATATACAGGAAGATGTGCTTAGATTATTTGCAAATACTACACCACTTTATATAATGGATTCGAGCGACAACAGATATTTAGTATCCACAGGGTGTCCTGGAACCAATACCTCACAGAGAGGGAGGGAAGCTATATAAACTCTCAAAGAAACAATGGAGATAAGTCATCATGACCTTGGATTTAGCAATTTCTTTAGATCTGATAACAAACACAAACAAGGAAAGAAAAACATAAATTGCCTTTCCTCAAAATTAAAAACTTTTGTACATCAAACATGCTATCCAGAAACTGAAAGACAGCACACAAAATCAAAGAAAATATTTGTACATTATATACTTCAAAAAAAATTAATCAAGAATACATCAAGAACTTTTACAACTCATTAAAAAAATTCATTTTTCACATAGTAAAAGGACTTAAATAGACCCTTCTCTATACGTAAACTAAAAAAAAGTACAGTATATTGTATATATGTATTTACATGCATTATAATGTATATGTGGAATCAAACAGTAATGATTCTACATAATAAAAATGAAAAAGTAAAAAGCATCAATAAATAAATAAAATTAGATGTACATTTAAAAACAATAGGCCCTTTTCCAGACAAGACGAATAGTCAACAAGCACATGAAAAGATGTTAAAAATCAGTTGTGATGGAAATGCAAATTAATACTATAATGCAGTACATTTTCAATCACACTAGAAGCCCTACAATCAAGAAAACTGAAAACAACAAATATTGGCAAAAACGTAGAGAAGTTGAAACCTTTAAACATTACTTGAAAAATTAGACTATGGTACAGCCCATGTGTACAGTTTGTCATTTCCTCAAAAAGATTAAAAAAAAAAAAGTTCCCTTATGGTTCAACAGATCCACTCCTAGATATAGACCCTGAAACATTAAAAACAGGTGTTCAAACAAAAAAAATTATGTACAAGTATTCATAGTAGCACTATTCACAATGGTCCAAAAGGTAAAACAATTGAAATATCCATCAAAGGCTAAACAGATAAACAAATAGGATATATACATAAACTGCCATATTAATCTGCCATATAAAGGAATAAAATGGTGCAGCCACAGTTGAGAACCATATGGGAGTTCCTCAAAAACTCAAACATGGGGTTAGCATATGATCCATTAATTCCACTTCAGGGTATATATTAAAAATATTTGAAAGCAGGAACTGGAACAGAAATGGGTACACCCACATTCATAACTGCACTATCACAATAGTAAAAGGTGGAAGTGACTCAACTGTCCATCAATGGATGAATGGACAAACTAAATGTGGTAAAACACAATGGGATACTACCTAGCCTTAAAAACTAAGGAAATTATGACACATGCTACAACATGGATAAACCTTGAAGTCACTATGCTAAGTGAAATAAAACAGTCACAGGACAAATGTTAAATGATTCCACTTATATAAAGTATCCAGAGAAGCCAAATTCAGAGATGGAAAGAATGTCATTGCCAGGGGCTGAGGGGAGTTAGTGTTTAATGGATACAGAGTTTCACTCGGGGAAAATGAGTAAGTTCTGGAGATGGATGTTGAGATATCTGTAAAAAAAAAAAAAATTGTGAATTTAGTTAATACCATAGAATGGTATATTTAAATGGTAAATGCTATGTTCTGTATTTTTACTGACAATGAAAAATGTGAATGAATCACTAATGATACATGTTACAACTTAGATGAAGATTGAAAACATTCTGAGTGAAAGAAGCCACAGAGAAGAGGCCACCCAGATCGTATTCATCTTGTGTGCTTTAAATCCATTAAGATTTTGAAAAAGAGGGAAATTCTCAGTAATAGTTTCAGAAAAAGAAAACTGGCACAGAATGGAAAAAAGGATTTCCATAAATTGGGGCAATGGAGAAGGCTGAAGTGGGCCTGTGGATGGGGTTACAAGGTGAACCATAAAATTTTTTTCATTTGGGGTTTATGTACTAGTTCCTTCAGAGAGTATCCCAGTTTTAGGCAATACCCACTGGAGTATTTTATGTGAGGTGGCAAATGTGAGTACTGCACAATGCTATTTAAAGTAATTTATATGTTTGAAATTACTAGAAACTAATTTACTTTTTAAAACAACCATGTCAACACCATGCCAAAAAAGCAGAGAAGATATTGGATTTCCTTATAGAGGCCAGTCCTTTACCAGATCCAGTTCACCCAAAGTGCTGATGCTAATCGCCCTTGTAGGAGTCCACATGTAATTTAGAGGCACTGTGGGAAGATTAGGAGCCCCTGTGTTTTAAGTGCTGTGGATGACCTTTATGTGGTCCAAAAAGGGCAATTTCTGATTTCTAGTTTTCCACAACAAGCCATCAAAAAACTGTTAGAACTAATGAATGATTTCAGTATAGGTACAAGGTACAAAATCAACACACAAAAATCAGTTGTCTTTCTATACATTAATAATGAAACATCAGAAAAAGTTTTTTTTATCTCATTTACAATTGCATGCAAAAAATCACCTGGCAATAAACTTAATCAAGGGTGTGAAAGACCTGAACACTGAAAATTCTAAGACACTGAGGAAAAAAACTGAACAAATAAAAGGAAAAATATTCTGTGCTCATGGATAGAAAGAATACTGTTAAAGTGTCCAGTCTACCCAAAGTGGTGCTCAAATTCAAAGCAAGCCTCATCAAATCACTATGCCCTACACCAGAAAATAACAGAACATTGTGAGTTGACTATACTTCAATGAAATAAAATACACTTCAGTGGCACTTTTCACAGAAACAGAACAAATATTCCTAACATTTATGTGGAAACACAAAGGATTCTGAACAACCAGGATTCTACGAAAGGAGAACAGGCTGGAGGCATCTCCCTCCCTCACTTCCTACTCCATTATGAAACTACAGTCACCAAAAAAGTGTGGAATTGGCACAAAAACAAGGAAATGGACCAGAGAGAGCCCAGAAATAAACCTATGGGTATGTGGTCAGTTAATTCACAAGAAAGGAGCAAGGAACCTACACCAGGGAAAGGATGGTCCCCTCAACAAGTGGTGCTGGGAAAACTGGCCACCACACGACGAAGAAGGGGACTTCACACTCTACACCACACACAAAACCTGACTAAAACCCACAGTTCCCCACCTGTAGCCCTTGCTCTCCCAGGGCCTCTGAGGAAGGATTCCCCTCAGCAGTTAGCCACTCACAGGAAAGTTCTCCTCAAGTTTCCTCACATTTCCTTTCTCCTCACCTTCCCTTCAGTGCAGCACCTCCTGTTGGGCCCTGAGGAGATTGGGCTTCCCTCAGCATGGGCAGAACCCCCTGTTGTCCCAAAGCTTCAGCAGGTCCAGAGGAGACCTGGCTCCAGTCAGCTGCGCAGGAAGACAAGTCTGAGGGCAGAAAGCGTGTTCCCGCCACAGGTTGGGGAGGCGGGCTCTGGGCCCTGCCAGCCAATGGGAAGGCCGGCTGCCCTCACATCCAGCGGAAGCCCCGCCCCGAGGGCGGCTCAGCTCAGTCCACTACACTATGCACAGGAAAGCAGACCAGGCTGCCCTCACAGCCCGGGGCCCCGCCCCCTGAGAAGAGTTCCGCTGAATCTTTTAAACTGGGAATTCAAACTAAAATAGAGCCAAATATCCCTAAATTCTCCAAATAGTTAAGGAGCAAGTAAATGGAAGCCATATGGAATGAACCGAATGGAAACACAAACTTTACAGCTTACAACAAATTTACTCAAATTTATTCATACACATTTAAAACCCAAAACTATGAGAGTCATAGAGATAAACAGAAGAAAATCTACATGACCTTCATTTGGTCATGTATATTATGACCTTTGAGTTTCATTACAACACATAAAGCCAATCCACAAAGAAGTAAGATAATGGACTTTATAAAATTAAACACTTCTACTCGGAAAGACCTGATTCAGAAAACCAAGACAAGCCACAAAACTGTGAGAAAACTATTTACAAAACACACATCTGATAAATGATTTGGATTAAAAATATTCAAAGAACTCTAAAATAAATCCATTAAAATGTGTAAAGATCTCAACAGACACCCGACCCAAAAAGAAATATAGATAATAAATAAGCACACAAAATATGCCATTAGGGAATTACTAATTAAAATCAAAAGAGATCATGACACACCTGTTAGAACTGCTAAACTCCAAAAATATGACAATCCCATTGCTGGTGGTGAGGAACAACAGAACTCTCCCTCATTGCTGGTAGAACGCATGCACAGCCACTTTGTAAGACAGGTTGGCAGTTTTTCCCAAAGCTAAACATGTCTCACCTTGAGATTCAACAGTCCAGCTTCCAGTATTTAGGCAAGTGCTTTGAAAAACTGTCCAAACAAACTGGGATTCAGTTATGCACAGCGGCTCTGCTCATAATGGCTAAAAACTTGAAATCAGGATGTCCTTCAATAGATGAATGCATAAGCAATTTAGGGTACATCCATGTCAAAGAGAACAGAATAAGGCACCCCAAAATAGGTTTCTTTGGCATAGGATTAGTTTAGTCTAACTAATTAAAAAAAAAAATCTTAGACTAGAAATAGAAGGCTGATTAAACCTCAACTAACTTATCTATAGAGAAGTCTTGACTTAAATCTGCATAACAAACACACCCTTGTTTACTGAGCTTTCATAGTAACCAGCCATAAATGACTTATTCCCTTCCCCAAGGTCTTGCTTTTGTTTTTAACTAAACATCATATTTAAACTGATGCCTTTGGCCACCTTAAGGAGGGACTCAGTTTTCCTGAGTATCTCCCCTGTATATTAAAGGGATACAAGTTATTAAACTTGTTTCTATTTCTCCCAGTAATGTCTTATCAGAGGGTGGGGGTGGGGGTTCTTATCCAAGAATCTAGAAGGGGAGAGGGAAAACTGGTTTTCCTCCCATACACATGCAATGGAATACCACTCAACAATAGAAATAAAACCATCAACCCATGGAAAGACATGGCTAGATCTTACTTGCATATTACTAAGTGAAAGAATCCAGTCTGAGGAGGCTGCACACAGTATGACCCCATTTATGATAATTATGGAAAAGTGAAAACTACATACATAAGCAGATCATGGGCTGGGGGTGGGGGGTTGAAGCATTCCATGCAATACTTTAGGATGGACACCTGTCACTATGAGTATGTCTACACCCATACATTTGTACAGCCCAAAGGTCAATCATAATCTATTCAAATTTAGTTGTTTAGGTTGTAGGAGTGTCGCAGGATGGAATACACAAAGTGACAGAATCTAAATATTAGAAATAGGGGGAAATACTCACAGTCAGTAGTGGGCAAGAGGTGTTGACCTAGATTAACTTTTGAAATGTACAGAATCATTTTGCAAAGGCAAAATGGACTATTGTTAAACTATGGGCTTTATATTATAAAGTTCTTTCTGGGGTGTAGTAGCTAACAATTCTGAAACCACTGTGAATGTAACCTGGCAAAGAGAAATTAGTTGATAAAGGGCAGATGGTGGGAGCCAGGCTCCTCACTGTGGGAATGGAAAGTCACCGATAAGCAAGGGAAGAGCCTTGGCCCTCATACTCCTGGATCTGAGCTTCCTGGGTGGATGGTGTGGGGAGTGGACTGGCTGGAGGAAGGCACCGATCTTTACCCTGGGAAAGCCCTACAGACGTAGGAACTTCATACCCCTTCCTTCCCCCCATACCTGCTGGAAACACTCAGACCTCTGAATTCAGCCAATGCAGCTTCTAAGACATTCTCACCCTCAGGCAGATAAAAGAGCATGACGGTCTTCCACTATCCCCAACCTGCCCCAGGATCCGGACCCTGGAAGGTGGAGCCAGGACGGGGTACCTGTATCTCTGACCAGCAGGTCAGAGCAAGGAAGAAGACCAATCCTGAGGGTAGGGGTCTCCTGAAGTCTATGAGCGCAGTGCCCTGATGGGGTTCATTCCTGTGGGGACATGGGCGGGGCTTGCAGTGGTTCTATTTTCCACCTGAGCCCCTTGGATGAAGCCAGGGCTGCAATGGGCTCTGGGGTCCCCTGGTGGTGTTTCAAACTCTGACACAGCAGCTTTACAAAGGAACAGGAGAGTGAAGCTGAGCACCTGACAGCCACTCCTCTCTGACTCTAAGCTGCTTCCATCAGGACCACAGTCCCCTGCATGGAGTCTGTAAATCACCCACCCCTACCTGGCCTTTCCTCTTCCTCCCTGGATCCCTCTCTCAGGCCAGATGCATCTGTCCATCCACTGCATCCCCTCTCACCTTGGGGATAACAAATCTGCTATTACCCACCTGCTCCCACCTGGCCGCTCCTCTTTCCCTCTGGACCCTTCTCCCAGGTCAGATACATCTGTCCAACCACTATGTCCCCCTCTCAACTTGTGGCTAAGAAGTCCCTCACAAGACTGTGATCCTACCACTCCTCACACCCCAGGAGGCAGCCCCGCCTCCACTGGTTGCTGAGACCAGAAACCTGGGGCCTCCCAGTCCCCCACTTTCCTTGTGCCCCAGCGACTGTCAGCTTTCTCCAGAGTCTATGGCCAGTTCCCACAGGACTTGCCCTCTACAGCCCTGGCCCAAGCTGAATTTTGTTAGTGGCTCCTCCATCAGGCCCTGAAAAAGCTCCCACTCCCACGGTGCATCTCACATCCCATTCTAACTTTCTGAAACATCAATGAGATAGTGACTATCTCCCACCTGTAATCCCTCAAAGCTTCTCCACTTTGGCTGGGCTGTCTGCTGGGAGAGACATCCGCAAGGGCCCTGACAGTCCCAGGCACCCCCACTAGGCTGCTGGCTCCTAGGTTCCCTGGCACTGAGCACCTCAGCAGGCCAACTGATACAGTCCAAAACCCCAGAACTGCTCACCTCAGGAGGGGCTGGTACTGCAGCAGCTCCATCAAAGAGATCAGAGAAGGGCTCCCCAGCTGAGACACAAACAGTCCTCTTTTGTCTTTAAAATCAAATCCCTCTTACCAAGTGGATGAGAAGTTGATCTGTGAACTAAGTTCCCACTTCTCCAGTGTTTGACCACTGAATAAAGCTTGTGCTGCATTGATATCAGCTTCAGTTTTGTTTTTTGGCTGCACGAACCCAAACTAGCGTCTATTCTATACTCTCTTTTAATTATTTTAATTCTTGTCCTTTTACTAATAACAAGCATTATTGAAAATAACCTCCTGGAGTCCCATGCTATGTGAGTGGGGCTAGTGTACCAGATAGTTGTCCCCAGGGGCAGCAAGAGAAAAGAGTTAGACATGTCGTCTTTGATCAAGAAGGTGACCAGCACCACCAAAGCCCTAGCAGCCATTGGTCCCTATAGTCAGGCTGTGTCAGTCAACAGGATCATTTGAATTTCAGGACAGCTAGGCATGGACCCTGCAAGTGGACAGCTTGTGCTGGGAGAGGTGGCAGAAGCAGCTAAACAGGCTCTTACAAACATAGGTGAAATTCTGAAAGCTGCAGGCTGTGACTTCACAAATGTGGTAAAAACTCTTTTGCTTGTTGTCATAAATGACTTCAGTACTGTCAATGACATCTACAAAGAGTATTTCAAGAATAGTTTTCCTGGGAGAGCTGCCTACCAGGTTGCTGCTTTGCCCAAAGGAAGCTGTGTTGAGATTGAAGCAGTAGCTGTCCAAGAACCTCTTCAGATGGCACCACTCTGAGTGGACCTAGTGTTACTTGTCTGGAATTTTAATAATGTTTTTCAATTAATGACTTAATTTTTATAATTGATGTTGGGAAGTATAAGGTTGATGGGCATATCTGAAGTTATGATGGAAATTCCATATAATAAGGGGGAGTGAACATGAATTGAAGATTAATGATGAATATAGTTACTGATGTTGTCAGTTACACTTATATATAACACTGGTATTGCTGAGAAAAGAGACACGCATTACATAGTTACTCAGATAAATAAAAGTAAAGGTAAGTAACATGTAGGAAAGATGAGTCACTAATTCCTGAGAAATAATAAAGAGCACTCCTAATTCAATTAAACCCTATTAATTTAATTATGTGAAATATTTAGCTCTATGTCAGATATATGATTCTGCTTTTGCTTGAATAAAATTACAGTGTTTAATTTTGAATGGTAGAGATAAGGAGAAGAAACTGGACCAAAAGGAGAAGAAACTGCACCAAAATTTTATATAGATAATACTTTTCTAATGGAAATAAAATAGTATGCAGATTTAAAAAAAGAAAGAAAGAAAAGAGAAAAAAAACTCCTGAAATGAAAAGTCTTTATCGTATATTTATTACCCTGGTCTTGTAAACAGGAAAAGGAGAACACATCTCCCTGAGACTCCAGTGAGAAGCTCCAGCTCCACCTTCAGCTTCCAAGGTTGAGATTCTACTTATCTATTCCCTGAACAACTTTAAGTTGTTCCTTGAGTACTATGTGTTAGAAAATGAAATCATAAAAACTAACATTACTATGTACCTTGTGCATCACATGACCTTCCACATATATAAGTACAATACAGATGTTTTATCATACATAATATTGATATGTATAATCATGATTTAATTATCTAACCCATGTACATAAGCATGTACATCAGCCTATTGCTATTACCGGACACATTAAACAGTTCAATCCATATTAGATTCCAGTCCCTACAAATATTCAAAGGAGTAATTGAAGTGATTGATATTACATACAACATATGTACTCGTACTACCACATTGAGTCCAAATATTTCCAACATGCTTATCATAACCGATAACCAGCACTTAATTATCAAGCCTCGATAAACCATCAGCCTGCCCACAAAAGTGCCTCTCTCCTTGTTCCAGGCCCATGATCCATGGGAATTTCTGTAAATGAACTATAACTGGCATCTCGTTCTTACTTCAAGGCCCTCTTACCTAAAACTGTCCATTTTTCCCCCTTAAATAAGACATCTCATTGCCTCCCCCCAAAATTAAAAATAAGTAAATAATTAAAATAAGACATCCCAATGGCATTTTTCACAGAAATAGAGCATATCACCCTAATATCTGTGTGGAACCACAAAGGACCCCAAATAGCCAAAGCAACCCTTTGGAGAACAAACTGGAGGCATCTCCCTCCCCGCCTTCACACTACAGCATGAAGCTAGTCACAAAAATAGCGTAGCATTGGCACAAAAACAGGCACCTGGACCAGAGGAACATAACAGAGAGCCCAGAAACAAACCCACACCGATGAGGTCAGTTAAGCTATGACAAAGGGGCTCAGACACACCAAGGGGAAAGGATGGTCCCCACAAGAAGCAGTGCTGGGAAAACTGGACACCACATGCTGCCTACACTGCACACAAAACTGATAAAACCTGGTTTTCCACACCTAGCCCTTCCTGGTCGTATGACGCCCACCAACACCCTACCCCTCCAAGCCGTCAGCCGCGCACAGGGAGCTTCTCCCCACTTTTCCTCACCTGTTCCTCCCGGCAGTGCCTGGGTCATCAGGAAACTCAACTCCTGTCTGAGTGGACGCTGCCCCGTGTGGTCCTGAAGCCGCAGCCCCAGCAGGTCTCTGTGAGACTAAGCTCCTCCTGCATAGGCGCTGACCCGCCACGAGACCCACACAGCAGCCGCAGCAGTAAACGAGAAGACAAACTCCTTTCAGGTGCGCAGCAGAGCCAACTCTGCGCGAGGGATGCACATGCGCAGTAGGTCAGAGACTTGGGCTCAGCGCCCCCTGTGGTCAGTGTGGGAAGTGCAGGCCCCGCTCACAGTTCACTGGAGACAGCGCTCTCTGCTGGGGGAACTGCTGAATCCATTAAACTGTGGAAATTCAAACTGAAATGGAGACAATATCCCTTACTTCTCCAAAATAGTTAAGGAACAATTAATTGGAGACCGTATGGAATGAAATGAATGCAGATGCAAACTTTACAACTTACATCACATTACTCAAAATTATTCATACACAAATTTTAAATGCAAAACTCTTCAAAATTATAGAAGAAAACAGAAGAAAATCAACATAAGCTTGGTTTTGGTCATGTAGATCATAAGCTTTGAGTTTTAACACATCATAAAAAGGCAATCCAGAAAGAAAATCAAGGAATATCATGGACTTTATAAAATTAAAGATTTCTACTCTGTGAAAGACCTTATTCAGAAAATCTAAAGACAAGTCACAAACTGGGTTAAAAAGAGTTGCAAACACATATCTAATAAAGGATTTGTCTCAAAATATATAAAGAACTCTAACACAGACAACCCCATTAAAAATAGGGAAAGATCTAAATATACACCTGGCCAAAGAAGATACACAGATAGTATACAAATATATGCCCGGGACTTGGGGGGCAGGGAGGGGGTGCAGAAAAACACTGTCCAGCTCAACTCCCTGAGTCATATGTGACCCAGGACTGGTCCTGTCCTTCCTGGAGGCTTCAGATAGATGGATAGGGAGGAAGGGGAAGATGGCCAGTTATACTTAAACCTAACTAGCCCTGACCCTTCTCGCCACTTTCATTTGACGGGGTCTATGGAGTCCTAGCCATAGTAAATAGATGAAAAAAAGAAAAGAAACCTGATGGCAGAGGAAAAAGTAAATTTGTCACTGTTTGTAGATGGCATGATACTCTGTATAGAAAATCCTGAAGATGACACAGAAAACCAGATAGAACTCATCAGAAAATTCAATTAAGTTGTAGGATACAAAATTAGTCTACAGAAATTAGTTGCATTTCTATACACTCACAACAAACTAGCAAATGAGAATTTAAGAAAACAACCTTATTGACAATGAGCTTAACAAAACTAAAATACCTAGGAGTATATCTAACCCAGGAAGTAAAGACCTGTACTCAGAAAACTGGAAGGAATTGATAAAAGAAATTGAAGATAACACAAACAATGGAAAGATATACTGTGCTCATGGATTGGAAGAAATCATATTATGAAAAGGATCCCATGCTCCAAGGCAATCTAGAGATTTGATGCCAATTCTAGCAAAACACCAATGGAATTCTTCAGAGAACCAGAACAAAGAATTCTAAACTGTGTGTGAATGTGAACAATCCATACAATCTTAAGAAAGAAGCACAAACCTTTCATATCACACTCCTTGGTGTCAAATTCTACTACATGTTCCCTGATGCCAAACTCTACTACAAATCTAGAATCATCTACACAGTATGGTATTGGCACAAAAGAAATATACATAAATACATAGAACAGAATTCAGCATCCAGAAATAAACCCATGTTTGTGTGGTCAATTCATCTATGACAAAGGAGGTGAGAATATACAATGGGGAAAAGATAGCATCTTCCATAAGTAGTTTTGGGAAAACTAGACAGTTACATGCACAAGAATCAAACTGGAATCCTTTCTCATACCATCTACAAAAATAACCTCAAAGTGAATCAATTACTTCAATATAGGACCTAAAGCCATAAAAACTCCTAGAAGAAAACACAGACAGTACAGGCATCAGTCTTAGCAATATTCTTTTGGATCTGTCTCCTCAAGCAAGGAAAACAAAAGCAAATTAAACCAATGGGATTCCATCCAACTGGAAAGCTTTAGAACAACAAAAGAAACCATTCACAAAATGAAAAGACAGCCTACTGAGTGTAAGAAAATATTTGCAAAAAATTCATCTGAAAGGGGTTCATATCCAAAATAGGCCAACAAAAAACTCACACAACTCAACCACCAAAAACCTAATTAAAAAATTGGCAGAAGACTGAACGTTTTCCCACAGAATATACACAGATGGCCAAAAGACACATGAAAAGGTGATCAATATTACTCATCATCAAAGAAATGCACATAAAAACCACAATGAGATGATCTCTCCACACCTGAAAGAATGGCTATCATCCAAAAGACAACAAATGATAAGCACTGGTGAGGATGTGGATAAAAGGAAACCCCCATGAACTTTTGTTAGAAACATCCATTGTTACAGCCACTATGGCAAACAGTATGAAGGTTCCTCAAAAAATTGAAAATAGAACTACCATATGATGCAGGAACTACACTCGGGTCTCTCTCTCTCCCTCCCTCCCTCTCTCTCTCTCTCTCTCTCTCTCTCTCTCTCTCTCTCTCTCTCTATATATATATATATATATATATATATATTTTTTTTTTTTTTACACACACACAAAATGGAAAATGACTCAGCTAAAAAAAAAAAAGAAATCTTGGGACCACATGAATGGACCTATAGGGTATAATGTTAAGTGAGATATATCAAGACAGGGAGAGATATCTTATGGTGTCACTTTTATGTAGAATCTACACAGCACAACAAATGAACAAAGAGGAAAACAGAAATGGACTCATAGATCCCAAGAATATGCTGGTGGCTGCAGAGAAGAGAGAGCTGGGGGCATGAGTGCAACAGGTGAGAAAGATTGAAAGGTACAAACTTCCAGCCATAAAACAAATGTCATGGGGATGTGATGCACAGCATACAGAATAGGGTCCATAACACTGTGCTGACATTGTATGGTGACCAGTGATAACTAGACTCACCTCGGTGATCATTTTGTCATGTACAGAAATACCAAATCACTATGTTGTATACCAGAAAACTAATATAATACTGCCTGTAACTTATACATCGATTTTTTTAAAAAGAAGAAAAACTACTATCTTTTAAAAAAGAGTGTAATGAGATAAAAAGCAAATGTCAAGTAAAACTTTAGAAGGATGCAGGTTGAGAAAAATGATGTCATCTGAAATTCCACTCTCATGTGACCTGGACAAATTGAGGACTTGAAGAGGAGCAGCCATGGGATACTACTGGAGTGTGTGTTTCTTTGTTTAAATAGGCTTTATTTTTTTAAGCAGTTTTGATCTCACAACAAAATTGGGCAGAGTACAGAGCGGTCCCATATGTCCCCTGCTCAGCTCTTGCTGCTCCCCCATCCCACCCCACAACCCCAGACACACACACAGGTGCTCAGAGCCTCCTGCCCCCAACTATCCTATCAACATTCTGTGTGTTGGCCATGACTGCTGGATCTACATGGACACATCATGATCACCAGGGTCCAGAGTTTACATCAGGGTTCACTCCTGGTGATGTACAATCTATGGGTTCTGACAAATGTATCTCACCATGAAAGTATCACACCTCATAGTTTCACTGCCTTAAAAATCCACTGTGCTCTACCAATTTATCACCCCCTAACCCCTCCATCCCAAGGCAAACCCCTGGAAATGCACTGATCTTTTCACCCTATCCATGGTTTGCCTTTTCTCCAATGTCATATGTAGTTGGGATCCTAAGATGTGTCCCCTTTCCAGATTGGCTTCTCTTAGTGAGTAACAGGCATTTAAGGTGCTCCACCTGTCTCCCCATGGCTCTATATGTCTCTCATTTATTTTTGGTGCTGAGGAATATTCTGTTGCATGCATGTAGCCCAATCTATGTGTCCATTCACCTCCTGAAGGACATCTTGGTTGCTTTCAACTTTCTGGAAGATATGAAGAAAGCTGCCCTAAATGTCCTGGTGCAGGTTTCTGTGTAGATTTAAGCATTTGAATCATTTGGGTCCATTAATATCAAGGAGTTGGAGGGCTGGATTGCATATAAGAATGTGTTTCATCTTGAAAGACCCAGGCCATGTTCACAGAGTTCCTGAAAGGTCACTGAGAGCATGTTGGCATCTCGAGGAGTCAAGCCAAGGAAAGAGGTTAATTTCAAAGATGCCAGTAAGAAAGATGTCGCCGAGACAAAACCATCCCTCCACCCTCGCAGAGCTGACAGCTCGTCCTGCGAATTAAATGCACATGAGACAGATTCACAGGAGAGAAGCATACACATTTATTACCCCTGAGTTTTACCTGACACAGAGCGTCCTGCTAAGGAGGTGAAGGAACACCCAGAGAAGTAGCAAAATCTAAATGCTTTTCTGTTGGGTTGAACAGAGAGAAGGGATTGTGGGAAAAGAACTGCACTATGTGGGAAGGCTGAGGAGGATGAGAATCATGGTCAACAAGGTCTGTGTGTACAGAATTCTCTTTGTCATCTTTCCCCGTGGAACGATAACACTGTCACTCTCCTAACAGGAGGAGGGAGCACGCCTTCCATGGGAGGTGGGAGTGGGGGATGGATGTGTTGTCTCCTGCTTCCAGGAAGACAGAGGGGAAAGCTCTGCACATCCTTCTCCACCTGCTCTTTTGGGGGAGATGGAGTTGTTTGTTTTCTCTTTGCTGTTTTCTTTCTAAACTGTCTGAAACTGTAAACAATGCTCAGGCTTCCTTCACCTCTGAGTCCTGTCCCTGGGGTTTGGCCTCTCACAGGAGGGGGGACACGTTCTTCTGACATGACGGGGCTGGGCAGGCAGACAGGGACAAGATGGGTGAGGGCCCATGCTTTCTCTTTTCTCATGTGTTGGGAAGATGATTCTGCTTTTGCCAGATGGGATCCATTTTCTTCATGAACTATCTGGCAAGATATCACCTGAAAAGAGGAAGAGTGAAGGTAAGAAGAACATGTAGAAGTTGGTGATAGATGCTGGGGTCTCAGGAGCAACGATTTCGTTGGAGGCACATGCACATCCCTGGTCTCTGGACCACCATGTTCATGACAGATTTGGTGTGCAGGACATCGTGAATGTACGGTGCTACCACTGGCCCACTTTGGGGTGTTGTCTCCAGCTCACCTGAGTGGTGCTATCCTGCAAGCTAAGATGGGGCTCATCCAGGTGTGGCATTGTGCCAGAGAAGGGAGAAACAGGAAGTCCTTAAGCTTAAGGGATTTCTAAGAGAGTGACTCTCTGAAGTGGATAGGGTACAAGACCAGCTGAGTATCTGTTTCCTTGTTTGTTGGGCATTGGGGCTGGGTGCTATTTATTTTCTGGATGAAGTGAAAGATTTCTCCAAGTGGAGGTGTCTGTATAAGTATTCTGGCCGGAGAGGAGGATACTGGTCATTCCAGGTGCAAAGAAATCTCAAGAATCTGTAGTAGCTCAGGCCTTTTCTAAGAAATAAGCAAAGAGAGGAGTTGGCTTTGGTCATCGCAAAGCTAACTGGCTCCTCAGCAGTCACAACAGAAGGTTCCCAACATGAATTGATTTGCAGGAGCCAGCATGTCTGCAGCCGTCAGCCCTCAGCCCTCACCTTCATTCCCCAGGTGGTGCACCTGTCATAGGGGAGATTTATTTCCTGCTTCCAGAGAGACAGAGAGGAGGTGGAGAGTGTCTCTTTTGCACGGGTTGTTTCTTAAGTAACATGAATTCAAAATAATCAATATGTTATTGAGGCATCTTTAGAAGTGACCTGCCCTGGGCCCTAAAAATACACACACATAAATGCACATATATACAAGAAAGAGAGACAGACAGAAACATAGAGTGGCAGAAGGAGAGAGAGAAACAGAGAAAGACAGAAAACCACTGAGAGACAGAGAGAGAGAATTAACACAAGAGCTGGGAATGAGTGGAAGTCACACAGTTTTCCTAAGTCAGTCTACATGTTGGAGTCCAGGGAAAAGTTCCATCCACCCTGGAGGTGTGGGTGTGGGCATTACACAAGGACAAGTGCCCAGGAGGCAAGAACACAGGGAGCCATGGTAAGGCAGCCCACCACACAGGCCAAGATGAGACACTGGCACCTGAGTCCAAACATAACAGGACCTGGAAGGCTGTATGCCAAAGTGGACAATGTCTGAATTGTATTTAATTTCAACCTGCCCACGAAGGGACTGGGAAGCAGGCAGCAAGGAGAATGACTTTCTCCAGACCCCAGAGCAGACCCAGGCCTGTGTGGGTTGTGTTCTGTGCTATGCCAGCCCTCTATGAAATCCTTCCTTTGCTGAGTCTGTGCATGAGCTACCTGTGATGCCAGTCCATGGGTGTTAAAGGGGCTGTAGGTGTTTCTAGGTCTATAGACCTGATGGCTTCCCTAGGAAGCAGAGATCAGAATGACCCCCACCGTGCAGATGGGGGATTGGGGAGACCCTGAGAGGCACATGGCTTGTCCAGGGTCACAGCACTGCTGAGGAGGGGGAGCCAGGGCTAAACTCAGCTGTGTCCTCAGAGCTGGGGCCCTGGCTGCACCCAGGCCTCCCCAGGGCCGTGGGGGTGGGCTGGTTTGGTGTCACTGTGCATGGGTGGCATGGGGTGGGAGGTGAGCAGTCAGCAGCCCAGAGGGGGCCCTTGGGGAGCTTGGTGTAATGAGGAAGCTTGGGTAAGAGAACCCCAGGAAGTGACCTCACTTCCCTAGCAATAGAGCCCAACAGAACCTGGAACCTAGGTCACCAGGCACCCACTCTCTAGAAAAGCCCCCTACCCAGCTCACTTGGTTGGAGACACTCTGTGTGTCCCAATATCCTGAGGCTGTGGCCTCAGGAAAACCCACAGTGAGGGCCTTTACTGACATTGGGTCAGGTATCACTCCAGACACCTTTGGCCATTTCCCCAGAGGGACCCAAAGGTAACATACGGAGGCCCAGGACAGACCCACCCAGGCCGGGCCATCATTCGGATCCCACTTGGGTAGCCCTACGTGCCCTTCCTGGATTGTGGAGGTGGGGCATTCATGTCGGGGGGTCCTGCCTCAAGCAAGAGCTGGCTAAGGAAGGCTCAGAGGCCTGGTGGGCTGATCCTGTCCACAACCCAGATCAAAGCTGGTTGGCTGGGATGTGGAGAATGGGGGCATGGCCCTTCTGCCCGAGGTTGAGCCCAAGCCCTCTTGGTGCATCTCTTCCCTCAAGGGTGAATATCTGAGCAGACAAAGGTCTGAGCCCGATCTGGCAGCAGAGGATTGAGTGGGCAGAAGCAGCAGTGATACTGGCTGGGCAAGGATCTGAGACCTCCAGGCCAGGCTGGCTGCTGGTCACTGTCACTGTAGAGCCCCACACCACAGGTCAGAGAGGAGCTGGTGGATGGGGACACCACTCCATCTCCCTGGGTGAGGGGCTGGCTGAGGGCCAGTACAAGCTCCGGGTGAGTGTGGACAGGGAGGGGTCTCCAGAACTAGGGCCCAGAGATGGGGAAGGCCTCCCGCCCAACACCACCCAGGCCACTACCCAGGGTCCTGCCTGGGGATGACAGGCAACGCAACACACCTGGCTCCAACCTGGAGCATGGTGTCAACCTCCCTGTAAGTCAGCTGGAGGACCTGGGGCCCACCAAGGCAGGGCCTGAAGGTGAGAAGGGTGGGGTGGGGGTGTGTGCATGTGTGTAGGGGGAGGGAGGGGTGAGGGCTGGGCCACATAGGGAGGAGTCCCCAGAGGCTGCTATTGGGACCAAGGCAGACTGGCCTCAGACCACCCATCTGGTGAGATGCAGTCACAGAATACATCCTGTTGTTATTTCCTGGGTGGGACTTCTCTGGAAAGCTCTGGAAAGATTTCTGTCCTTAAAAAGGCACATGGAAAGGGAGGCCCATGGGTAAACTTTTCCTCTCTCACAGCTCCAGAAATTCCACAAGACTTAAAGCTGTCTCCACTTTCAGCAGATATATATCCACTGGAGTTATGGGCAGGGGAAGATGCCAGGGACAAAAGAAAGGAAGATCCAGATCCAGGAGGAGATGCAGAGTGAGATGACGAAACACCATGCTGGCAAATAGAAGCTGCATCTGCTCTTGCAGGAGACCCAGAGCTGGGTCATATTCCACCAGCCCTGCTGGGAGACCCTGAGCTCATTCCTGCAGCTCCTCCTGCAGCTCCTCCTGTACCTACACCTACACCTGTACCTCTAGGTAACTCAGAGCCAGTTCAGACATCACCACCCCCATGGGCTGAGCTGTCTCAGCCACAACCACCACTGTCATCTCCGAATTCTCACAACCAACCCACTCCCCTACCTGAACTTTACTTCCCTTCCCCTGGCATTATTTTTGTTTGGGTTTTCTGTAATTTCCTCTTTTAATTGCATGTTATTTATGGTGTCATCTATTTTTATGTTTTATATTTACAGTAATAAAATTTAGAATTTTTCTCTTTTAAATTGTGCAATTCAGGATTATTAAATACATTCACAATGCTGTGTTGTCTAGTTTCAGACTATTTCTTTCCTCAGAGTAAAAACCTGGATCCAAAGCACACACTCCCCTTCCTCCCTCCCCTAGCCCCTGACAACCCCTAATCCTCTTTCTCTCTGTGTGTCTTTACCTATCCTGGATGTTCCCTATAGATGAAATCATACAAAGAGTGGCTTTTTGTGTCTGCCCACATATTGTAAGTGGGGGCTGGTGATTTTTTTTTTTTTTTTTGCTTTTACTTGAAATGGCATTTTTGTTATTTGAAAGGGAAATCCAATGGATTAAAGATGAGATGTATAAAATGAAGCCCTTTTAGTAACTATGTGCATAATCTTGGGGTAGACACTGCTGTTCTACCTGTGAGATCACAGCCAGAAGACAGAATGGAGATGCTTAGCTCTTCCTGTGGCAAAACAAAACCAACCACAAACAAAAAACAAAACCCAAGAAAGACAGCTGGAAAGACAAACCACAAACTAGAAAAAGCATTCCTCATAACCCAAGGTTGGAGAAAAGTTCCACATTCCTGTGGTCCAAAAACCTCTAAAAAACCTAGTATTCTAAACAGAAACAGAACAAACACATGCAGTTCCAATGGGAGGCAATGCAGGTAGCCAGTGTATGTTAGAGATGCTCAACCTCTCAGGATGGATGCACGCAGATGTACACATTATGGAGACAGCATTGGTCACCCTCACACTGGCAAGTTTTTAGTCTGGCGACAACCAGCCCTGGTGACAATGTGAGTAGGCAGAGGCCCCAGCAGGTCCCCTGGAGGGTAGAGTGAACAGACACCTCTCTCTGGGAGAACACTGTGCAGTATGCATCAAAGTTCCACAGGTGCATCCCTTTCCCAGCAGTGCTGATTCTTAGAGCTGATCCTACCAAAATTCTTGCACAATTTCTCAAAGGTGTCTTTTCTAGGGTGTTCATCACAGCACTGGTTGAAAGAGTAGGGAACTGGGTAGAACACTATTGTTCATGGAGAGGGGATGGGATCCATCAGTTCTGGTCCATGTGGATGAATGAATGCTGTGCAGCTGGAAAAGTGGATGCAAGGCTTCTACCTGATGTCAGGGGAGCCCTCAGAGTGGAAGCATGTGGACCCACCATCTGCATCCAGGGTCCCATCTGTATGACTGCATAGATGTGAAATCAACATAGATGTAAATGAATCTGATTGTGAGTGTGTGAGAGAGAAACAGAGAAAGAAAGAGACAGAATGAGAGAGACAGAGACTGAGAGATGTGCACCAAACCATTCATTGTGGTCAC
Source organism: Camelus ferus (assembly GCF_009834535.1). Taxonomy (NCBI): domain Eukaryota; kingdom Metazoa; phylum Chordata; class Mammalia; order Artiodactyla; family Camelidae; genus Camelus; species Camelus ferus. The sequence goes on along the minus strand of NC_045732.1, from coordinate 78,774,421 downwards.
CTCTGCAGGTGGGACTTGCAAATCTCTTCTCTTCTCCTTTAGATGATATTTCAGTTTCTTATAATGTGTCTGTATTACTTTACTAATTCTAAAAGGATTAAAACCATATGTTAAGTGGGATCCATTTATTTCTCATCTGTGGAGTAAAGTTCATCATTTTTGTTTTTAAACGATTTGTTACAAGGACAACAAGCATGAGAGTAAAAGAATGAATTCTAAAGGGGTTAAGAATCAAGTAAAGAACAAAACCTTCTTAGAAATCAGTTCCAAGTCAGTTATGTGGCAGTATGAGGTTCTCCAGGAGGTTGTATATGTTCTGAATCAGCATCCAATAAAGGTAAGGAAGAAGTATAAAACTTTTACACTGAGAACCACGATGTCATGTTGAGAGAAATTAAGAAAGACCTAAATTCACAGAAAATAATCTCATACTCATGGAGCAGGAGGCTTAATTCTACTAATAAAATTTTACTAAGATTCTACTAAGAAGAGCAGAGGGCTTAATTCTACTAAGAATTAAGATTCTACTTAATTCTACTAAAATAGTAACTCCAAGAATAGATCTAAGGATTAAAAGAATCCCTACCTAAATCCCAGGTGGTGTTTTGCAGAAATTGCAATCTAAAATTCAATGCAAGGGACTCAGAAAAGATCAAGGTATCTTGAAAAAGACAAAGTTTGAGGTATGGAAAGCCAGGCATAACCCCATGCTTAGTATAAAGACACTGTAAGCTGAAGTTACATGAGATTCAATAGATTCAGAAGAAAAGCCTTCTTGGATCTCCCCTTATCTGCATAAAAGCAAAAACTTCTGGGAAACGACCAAAGCCATCAATTCCCTCATCAGGGTGGCTTCTAGTCCCAGGAGAGAGATCAAGCATAAACCTACCATAAATCCATTCTGTGGGGTGTTTTATAACCCTGAAGAAGTTGCGAAGATCACTCATCTGTGTTCTGATGAACATTATCACAAACTTTCTTATAACCCATTGTTTTCCAAAGAACCCTTTTGTCTTTCTGGAAGAAACCTGTCTGCCCTTCCCAAAGAAGCCAATTCTCTCCTCTCCTTTTGCCCTATTAAGCAGGGTTGATAAAAAGTCTTTAACTTTCACCATTTAATATGGCATTTACTTTTCTGGTTGGCTCCTGTGTTTGCAGAAATAAACCTTTTCTCTAGTTCTTCTCCTCTTTATTTCCATGGGCTCTTTGGGCTTTCTGGATGATAGGGAACTACTCTTTTCTCACCTTCTTTAGTGACATCTTTTTGTCCATGGCTAAGCTATAAAAAGTCTCATTTGTTTTGAGTCACATTTGGAATATGTATACATTTGGAGACCTCCTGGGAGGAAAAAGGGGGGGCGGTTAATACTGCCAGGAGAATTTACTGGTTGCCCTGGCCAAATACCTGATAATACAATATTTGCCAGGATTTTTCTTTGAAAGGTTCTCACTCTAAAAGAAAGATTTTATTGAAACCTCTCAGCTGATCAAATTGAAAGAAAGACAAAGGATTATCATGGCTAGCTTAAGAACACTTCCTTAGCAAAACACAAGGACAGAAATTGGATTTTGAGCAAAAATTAAAATTCATTTACATCATCAACCCTCCTACCCATATGTATACTGTCCTCATGTAATATTCCAGATGGCCCCCTGAAGAAAATCTTCACCAAGATTGCAAATGGCCAGATCCTTTGCCTGAACCTCATGCTCATTTTCAGAACTTGGCCTAGCTAGGGACTGATATCCAGGACCTGAGATGAGCTATTTGTGAAGTCTCTTCTGCTAAGACCAACTGGGCTAAAAGGGAACTATGCACTCTGAGGGAGAGTATGCAGAGCCTCTGTGGAAGGATCTATGAAAACATCACAAGGGCACACAGCTCTAAAACTGGACACGGGAATCTTTTGATTGGCATATTAGTTGGAAATCACCTCCTTGATAGAAAGAAGCAGATTCAAGATGGTGAAATTGGATGGGCAGGTCAGCCTCTTGAGGTTATCAATGAAGAGGATATTCAGTTCTCTGAAGAAGTAAAAACAACCATCCTTGCTTTGCTAATCTCATCTATAGAGAAACAGTAATGTGGTTCCAGGAGTAATTCAAAGCCCTACCCACCCTTCTTACTGATATCAATACCTCCACTTTCTTCTCCTGTCAGGGCATTAGAGAAAGAACTGTCCTACACTCAAGAAAGAAGAAAAAACTTAAATAGTAATTGCCCTACATCTCTGACAATAGGAAATGTGCCCCAGAATTTCTTCTTTAAAATGCTTACATCCATCCTAAGGCCCTTCGGCCAGCAAGACCTGTGTCCTGCAGATCCTGAAAACCAAGTCTTTAAATGCAAACATCCAAGGAAATAACTCTAACTTGAGGGTGCCTTGATTTTAATTATGCTTCTTACCTCCTGTCATAAAATATGAGACATTTACTTCTTCACCTGATAAGTGCAATTAAAACCTTCTCCCTCCCTCCACCAAAAATCTTAATGCTTTCTTCCTTTGCACATCCAGCCATAGAAAGTAACTTAGTCCACTGAAATTGTTTCTTGAGACTGGAAAGGAAAATGCTATTTGTAGAAAAACTGGAAATTTTATCCACTTAGATTGGCTTTAAAATATACCAAGATGGCCACAAGATATTTTCAAATATTCCTTTGTGCAGAATTTAGTCTACAGCCTCCATAAGATTATATACCAGGGAAAATGAAAAATTTAAAAGTCTTCTCCACAAATATTAGTACAAACCTTTAGATCTCACTAAGCAAGTAGTCTTTTTTGGTCCATCTGCCAGAAAGACAATTTAGAGCTTACTATTTTATATAAATGGTTGTTTTTGTATTACTCAGTTTTACAGATTTATGTCTAAAATTTTGGAAAGAACAATATATCTATTTGCATTTGTCTGTATAACTATGTATGTTTTTTTATTATGGAAGGAGCATCATCAATTAAGAACCTAGGAGGGTAGATGGAAACTTATTTTTCCTCCCATACACATGCAATGGAATACTATTCAGAAATAGAAAGGAATAAACCATCAATCTATGCAAAAAACAGGAAGGAATCTTACATGTATATTGCTAAGTGAAATAATTCAGTCTGAGGAGGCTACACACTGTATGACTCCATTTAACTGACATTCAGGAACAGATAAAACAGAGATGGTAGACAAGTTATGGGGTGGAGGGTTAAAATGTTCCATATTATACTTTGGTGATAAATATCTGCTACTATGCATTGGTCTAAACTTACGGACTTTTACAACCCAACAAGTAAATCATAATATATTCCAATTTATTTTTTAGGATATGGGAATGTCACAGGATGGAATAGAGAGTGTGACAAAGAATCTAATTGATTTAGAAATGTATTTTAAAAAAAATCCTCACTGTTGATGGTAGGGTAAAAGATACCTGACCTAATTAAGTATAGACAAGAACAGAATCTGTAGAACAAAGGCAAATTGTACCATATATAAATACTGGACTTTATAAGTTATTTCCCATGGTGGTAGTAGCTAACAATACTGAAACTACTACATCTGTACTCCGCAATGGAGCAAGCAATGAATTCAATAAATGACAAATAGCAAAAGCCAGGTTTCTTACCGCTGTAGGGGAAAGTTACAAATAAGCAAAGTCAGAAGTTTACAATACCCATGTAATAAAGAATAGATTGTATTTCCTTAATTTTAAAAACTTTTGTGTATCAAAACATGCTATCCAGAAAGGGAAAACACAGCCCACAGAATGGAAGAAAATGTTTTCATATGATATATCTGACAAGAGCCTGTTCTACAGAATACATCAAGAACTTTTACAAATCATCAACCAGAAGACAAATAAGCCAGTTTTTAAAATGGACTAAGGACTGGCATGGACCATTCTCCAGATAAGATAAACAAATGTCCAAAAAGCTGATGAAAAGATATCAAACATCAGTAGTTATGAGGGAAATGCAAATTAATATGACAATACAATACCCCTTTACATACACTAAAATGGTTATAATGAAGAAAATTGAAAATAAAATGTTGGCAATGATGTAGAGAAATTGGAACCCTTAAACACTGCTTGTGGAAATGATAAATGCTACAGCCTTACATGTACAATACTTTGGCATTTCCTTAAAAAGATTAAATTATAATTATCATATGGTTCAAAACTCCACTCCTAGATATAGAGCCCGAAGAATTGAAAACAGGTGTTAAAACAAAAACTTGTACATTATTATTCATAGCTGCATTGTACACAATAACCAAAAGTTAGAAAGAATTAAAAAGTTCATCAACAGGTGAGTGTATATATAAAATGCAGTATATCCATAAACTGCTGGTATTACTCTGCATGTAAAAGAATAAAGTAAAATGTTGCAGCCACTGTGGAAAACAATATAGTAGTTCCTCAAAAACTTAAACATAGAGGAATGTATGACCCATCAATTCAACTTCAGGGAATATACTCAAAATATTGGAAAGCAGGAACTGGAACAGATATTTGTACACCCATATTCATAGCAGCATTATTCACAATAGCCAAAATGTGGAAGCAACCCAAGTGTCCATCAATGGATAAGTGGTTAAACAAAATATAGTACATACACAACAGAATATTATTTAGCCTTAAAACTGAGGGAATTCTGAGACATGCTACATTCTGGATGAACCCTAAGGTCACTATGTAAAGTGAAATAAGCCCGTCACAATACAAAAATATATGATTTCACTTATATAAGATATCTTGATGAGTCACAGTCAGAGACAGCATGAATGTGGTTGCCAGGGGCTGAGAGGAGTTAGTGTTTAATGGATACACAGTTTCACTTTGGGAAAATGAAAAACTCCTTGAGATGGATGATGAGGATATTTGTACAACAATATGAATGTAGTTAACACCATAGAATTCTATACTTAGAATGGTTTTAATGGTAAATGTCATGTTAGGTAATTTTAATAACAATAAAAACATGAATGAAATAGCAATATATGTTACAACATGGATGAACATTGAAAACATTCTAAGTGAAAAAAGCCATACAGTAAAGGTCACCCAGATGTGAATCATCTAGTATGATTTGAATCCATCAAGGTAAAAATGAGGGAAAGTCTTAGGAACAGTTACAAAAAAGAAAACTGGATCAAAATGGAAGAAGACATTTTCATACAGTTGGGGCACTTGGTGAAAGTTGAAGTGGGCCTGTGGGTTGAATTATAATGTGGAAACCATACAACTTGGGGGTTATGTCCTGGTACCCAGGGAGATTGTCCCTTATTTGGGTAAAACACACTGAAGTATTTTGTGTGAAGTGGCAAATGTGCATACTTTTTACTGTTATTGAAAGTTCTCTGTATGTTTGAAATTACTGGGAAGTAAATTACTTTTCAAAACAACCATATCAATACCATGCCAGAAAAATTGGGAAACATCAAATTATTTTAGAAGCCATATCCATATCCAGTTCACCCAAAGTGATGATGCCAATCGTCCTTGTAGGAGTCTGCATGGTGTTAAGAGTCACCATAGGAAGATTATATTAGTAGCCACCTGCTGGGAAACAAGCTGCTGGAAAACAAGCCACTGGACAAGTAGCAGCTAGAAAATAAGCCACACCTAGATTTCCATGAGCTTAAAATATTATATTCACACTTACTTGCTTAAAATGCACATGCTAGCTTTGTTTTAATGTTTTACACAGTAGGTGACCTATAACATGTATTATGCTAAAGAAAATTTGTAAGGAGAAATCCTGACATTGACCATAAGGGCATGAAGGAGGGCAGATATTTCCTAAGGGTAAAACAATGGACAGTCCTGGAAAGCCAGATCATCCATTAACAGAACTTTGTTCTGGCATGAAAGCATGCTGTTTAACCCAAGGGAAATATTTGCTATCTTGAGATGTCCTGGAGGCAATAACAGAATAGACTTAGACAATTTGCATACCCCAAGGAGGGTGATTGTTCCTGGAAGGGATAGGCCTGAAGTTAATCAGCTAACCAGCAAGCAGAACTTAGTGCTTATTGCATGGAATATCTAAAGCCCCACTTCTTTGATTGCATTTTTTTTTCTGAGCTGTATACTCCTAATAAATATGATGTTGACCAGGCTTTCGGCACTCTAGATCCATGAGATCTTGAGTCCCCTGGTCCTATCTTTGCTCTTTACTTTGTTTCTTTGTTTCTTAACTCTTGCAATGCCTGTCCTCAGACATGGTGCCGAGCTGCAATGGACGCAGCAGCCACCATGTCTTCAGTGTTGTGGATGACCTGGGATACAGTAGAAACAGTGGGATTATAGAATTACAATTATCCACATCACTCCACCAACAAAGTGTTAGAATATTCAGTAAATTTATGGAATACATAATCAGTGTACAAAACTCAGCTGCATTTCTATACACTAATAAACTATCAGAAAGAAAAATTAAGAAAAAAATCCCATTTACAAATGTATTAAAAAGAATAAACTACCTAGGAACAAATTAAACCAAGGCACCTATAAGACATTGATTAAGAAATTGAAGAAGACACAAATAGAAAAATATTCTGTGTTAATGGACTGACAACATTAATATTGTTAAAATGTCCATTCAACCCATAGTAATCTGCAGATACAGTGCAATCTCTATCAAAACACCATTGGCATTTTTCACAGAAATAAAACAAACAATCCTAACATTTGTGTGCAACCACAAAGGAACCCAATTAGCCAATAGATCCTGACAAAGGAGAACACAGCTGGAGATATCTCACTCCTTGACTTCAAACTATATCATGAAACTACAGTAACCAAAACAGCATGGAATTGGCACAAAGGGAGACACTCCAAAAAGAGGAACAGAATAGAGCCCAGAAATAAACCCACATACACACAGCCAGTTCATTCACAATGAAGGAGCCAAGACGCACAACAGGGAAAGGATGGTCCCATCAATAGATGGTGCTGGGAAAACTGTATATCACATACCTAAGAATGACACTGGACACTGTCTACATCACACACAAAACTAACACCCCACAATTCTCACATAAAGCCCTTCCTCTGCTGGGTCCTCTGAAGATAGATGCCCTCAGAAGCCAGCCACACACAGGAAGCTTCTCCCCATTTCTCCTCACCATCTTCTGCAAAGGCGTCTTCTCCCCAGTGGGTCCTGATGACACCAAGCTCTTGTCAGCTGTGCAGGGGGCCCGAACTGCAAACAGAATGTGCTGGAGATGCACGGGTCCCAGAGTGGAGTGCGGAGCCCCTGGGAGTGGCTGGGGAAGCGCAGGCCACACCCTCTCACAGTTCACTTGATGCCGTGCTCCCCGCTGGCAGTCCTGCTGAATCCAGTAAGTTTTGGGAATTAAAAAATGAAATGTAGCCAAATACGATATCACTTCTCCAAAATTTGTTATGGCACAATTCATTGGCAACTATATGCAATGACATAAATGTAGACACAAACTTTACAACTTACACCAAAATTCATTCAACATTAGCCATAGACAAATTTATAATGCAAACCTATAAAAATTCTAAAAGAAAACATAGAAGAAAATCTACATAACCTTGGGTTTGGTGATAAATTTTAACACAAAACCCCAAAAAGTCCACAAAAGGAAAAAAATTATAATGTGGACTTTAAAAAATTAAAAATTGCTACTCTCTGAACTTATTCAGAAAACCAAAAGACAAGCCACAAACTAGGAGGGAAATATTCACAAAAATCATATCTGATAAAGGATTTTTATTCAAATTATACCAAGGAGTCTAAAACAAACAAACAAACAAACAAAAAAACCCCAGTTAAAATGCCCCAGTAAAGATCTGCAGTCACCTGGTCAAAGACCACACAGAGATAATAAATAAGTACACAAGAATATGCTCAATATCATATTTCATCAGAGAATTACAATTAAAACAAGATACAACTGCACACATATTACAACTGCTGAACTCCAAAAAAATGACAATATCGATTGCTAAAGGGTGAGGAACAACAGGAACTCTCCCTCTTTGCCAAGAAAATGCACATGCAACTACTTCAAAAGATAGTTTGGCAGTTTTTTCCAAAGCTAAATATGTCTCACCTCAGGATCCAACAAGCGCACCACCACTATTTAAACTTCTTTGAAAAACTACATCCGAACCCAAACTAGGATGCAGTTACACCCAACAGCTCTGCTCATAATGGCTAAAAACAAAAAGAAATCAGAATGTCCTTTAATATATGAATGCATAAGCAAATTGGGGTGCTTTCATGTCAATATGCCAAAATATGCCTCTTTGGCATAAGTATTATTTGGGGCTGATTGTATTTTTTTAAGGGACACATAAGAATCTCTGAAAACCAAGTCAAAATTGCCCATTTGTGAGGGACACTTACATTTATAAGGGAAATCTCAATTTCTAACTTTGTCTCCCATACTAGGAATGGAAGGAAAAATAAATCTCAGGAAATTCTTGTCAGTGAAGGGTTGGATGTAATCTGCACAACAACCATACCCCTTTTTTCCTTTTGATTTGGATGAAGATGGTATTTAAGGTGATGATTTGGGCCATTTCAGGGAATTACTCAGTTTTCCTGGGTATCTCCCATGCATACACATGGTATACATGTTATTAAATTTGTTTGTTTTTTTTTCCCCTGGTAATCTTTTATTATGGGGGAACAAGGGTCTCAACCAATAACCTATGAGGATAGAAGGAAATTTATTTTCCCTCTCATACACATTAAATGGAATATTATTCAGAAATAGAAAGGAATGAACTATCAGCCCATGCAAAAAAAATGAATGAATCTTGCATGTATATTGCTAAGTGAAATAATCCAGCCTGAAGAGACTACACATTATGTGACTGCCATTTATACAACATCCTTGAAAAGGCAAAACAGAGATGGTAAACAGATTATGGGGTGGGGAGTGGGGATGAAGTATTCCATATGATTCTTCAGTGATGGATAAATGACATTATGCATTTGTCTAAACCCACAGATTTTTACAGTCCAATAAGTAATCATAATCTATTAAAATTCAGTTATTTAGGATATGGGAGTGTCACATGATGGAATACAGAATGCGACAAAGAATCTAACTGATTGAGAAATAGATGAAAATATTCACTGTTGGTGGTGGGACAGAGGTGCTGACCTCAGTAACTTTGGAAATGAACAGAACTTGTAGACTAAAGGCAAAATAAACCACACATAAACAATAGACTCTATTTTACAAAGGTCTTTCCCATGGGGTAGTAGCTATCAATACTGAAACCAATCTACCTATAACGTGGACAAAGATAAGCAATGAATCAAATAAATGAAGAAGGTGGGAACCAGGCTTTTCACTGTCCGAGTGGGAAGTTACAGGTAAGCCAGGCGGGAAGTCTGCTCTCACTGTGAGAATGGGTCACGTTGGAGGCATCAGTGTAAACTCATCTCTAGCTTAGGACGGATACAGACAATTCCACACAGAACTCTTTATAATTAGACGTATATACTGTCGACCGAGGGGGGGGGGCAATTTCCCCCTTGAGTTCTTATTGCTGGACTAATAATAAAATTGACACGAGACAGGTTCATAGGAGAAAACGAAAAAAATGATTTCCCTGCTCGTGAAGGGGCTCCCCAGGTGAAGAAAATTTTCCTCCTTCACAGCTCCCTCCCAGGGGTGCAGGTCGTGTCCCGATTCTTCTTTTTTTCTTTCATCCTACCTAGTTAAGTGATGATCTTTCTTGCAACTTTGGTTGCATGATATCTTCTGCCAGCGTTCAACAGGTATTCTGTGAGAACTGTTCCACATGTAGATTTTTTTTATGTATTTGTGGGAGGAGGTGAGCTCCACATCCTTCTATTCCACCACCCTGATCACCTCTCAGCCATTTTTTCTTTATAGTTTTCATCAGTTTTGCTGGGGTGTGGGTCAATATTGATCTTTGTGTGCTCACAGTTTATCTACCTCAAAAGCTACATGGAGCCATCAGAGAAACCATGGTTTTCAGAAATGCTATCTCTAATCAGAAACCCAATGTTCATTATCCTCAGGACTGTTGTGTATGTTTTCTCTGTAGCAAATATTTGCAGAGACCACAAACCAAATAATAAAATATCTCTACATTGTAATCTTTAACATGGATTTATCTGAGATTTATCTATTTATGCAGGATGATTAGTTTCTGAACTACCTACCTCAACCCTTGATTCTTACCCTCACCCTGACCCCTATGGAGTCCTTAACCTGATCATGAATGTGAACCCTGTATCTCCAGTTACAATTCTTCACTAAGTTTAGTTTCTAGGCAAGATTGATAAAGCACAGCCCTTAGTGTTTCTCACATTGAATGTTACTATAATCATTGGACAGAATTTAGGGGGCAGCTAATTTGAAGACTGAAAAGTGGCAGGAGGCTCACTTGAGGCCTAAAGTACAAACAAACCTCTAGCATTTCTTTTTCTTCCCATGTTATAGGGCTGTAGTCAGAAGTAGCCCC
>NC_045732.1:78715908-78763847 GCF_009834535.1 Camelus ferus | reverse complement strand
AGATCTGTGTGATAAAAACGATATGACTTGGATAAAAGAAATTGAAGGAAATACACACAAATGGAAATACATCCTGTGTTCATGAATCAAAAGAATTAATATTGTTAAAATGTTCATACTACCCAAAGCCATCTATAGATTCAATGCAATCTCTATCAAAATTCCAAAGGCATTTTTCACAGAAATGGAAAAAACAATCCTAAAATGTGTATGGAACCACAAAAAGACCCCAAAGAGCCAAAACAATCCTGAGAAAGAAGAACAAAATCAGAGGTCTTACACTTCCTGATCCTGAACTATACTATAAAGCTATAGTACTTGAAACAGTATGGTACTGGCATAATAAGATACACGAATCAATGGAACAAAATAGAGAGCCCATAAATAACCCCCACATATACAGCCAACTAATATTTTTCAAGGGAGTCAAGATTGCTCAAAGGGGAAACAATGGTCTTTTCAACAAATGGTGTTGGGAAAACTGGATAACCACAAGTAAAAAATTGAAATTGGATCCCTATAAACAGTACTCAAAAAATTAACTTGAAATGGATTAAATACTTAAATGTAAGACTTGAAATCAATAAACACCTGTAAGAAAATATAGGGAAGAAAGTTCTTGACACTGGTCTTTGCAATGATATTTAGGATTGACACCAAAAGCACAAACAAACAAAAAAAAAAATAAAAATCAACAAGTTGGACTACATCAAACTAAAAAGCTTCTGCACAGGAAAAGAAACAATCAACAACATAAAAAGGCAACCTACAGAATGGGAGAAAATATTTACAAACCATGTATTGGATAAGGGGTTAATATCCAAAATATATAAAGAATTCATATATCTCAACAACAACAACAACAAAAAAAACCCAATCTGATTAAAAAATGGGCAGAGGAACTCAACATAATTTTTCCAAAGAAGACATATACAAATGGCCAACAGGTACATGAAAAGATGCTCAACATCACTAATCATCAGAAGCATGCAAATAAAAACCACAATGAAATATCAACCTCATACCTGTTGAATGGCTGTCATTAAGAAGACAAGAGAAAAGTGTTGGCAAGCACATGAGGAGAAGGGAACCATTATGCACTGCTGGTAGGAATGTAAATTGGTTCAATCACTATGAAAAACAATATGGAGGTTCCTCAAAAAATTAAAAATACAACTACCATATGATCTAGCAATTCTATTTCTGGGTATATATCCAAACGGAATGAAAGCAGGATATTGAAAGGACAGCTGTACATCCATTTTTATTGCACCATTATTCACAACAGCCAAGATATAGAAATAAGCTAAGCGTTTGTCCATGGATGAATGGATAAAGAAGATGTGGTGTATACACATAATGGAATATTATTGAGCCATGAGAAAGATGGAAATCCTGCTGTCTGCAACAACATGGATGGATCTTGAGGGCACCATGCTTAGTGAGATAAGCCAGACAAAGACAGACAAATATTGTATGATATTATTAAGATGTGGAATCTAAAAATGTGGAACTTGTAGAACCAGAGTAGAATGGTGGTTACTAGGGGCTAGAGGTGGAAGAACAGGGGAGACGTAGTGAAAGGGTGCAAACTTGGAACTAGAAGATTAATAAGCTCTGGACATCTAGTGCACAGCACACTGATTATAGTCAACATTACTGTAGTATATACTTCAAAACTGCTAAGGTAGTTTTATATAACTCCATTTATATGAAATGCCCAGAACAGGCAAATCTATACAGACAGAAAGGAGAGTAATTGTTCTTAGGTCTGGAGGCTGAGGGGAAAAGAGGAGTGACTGTAAATGGGTACCAGATTTGTTTTGGGGATAGTGAAAATGTTCTAAAATTGTGGTGATGGTCACACAATCTGTGGATATAGTAAAAACACTGGGTTATATAGTTTAAATGAGTGAACTGTATGGTATGTGGATTATATCACAATAAAGCTGTTAAAAATGAACGGGAGATAATTAGAAATGTCTTTGCTACATTTTTAATTTGCTGTTTCTGTAATTCTAAAAATAAGTCATTTTAAAGGAGTTGATTAAAAAGGTTCATTTTCTGAGAAGTTTATGCATTTGCAATAGAAAATATTGTAGCAATTGGCTATTTCCACTTTTGGGCAAAATACATATATTTAGTGATAAAAAAAGAGAGAAAAGAAGTATTAGTTTTTTAATAGGTTCTGTAGTCTACATCTAGACATATAATTAAAACTAAAATCAATGAAAGAAAATCACCTCAAATAACCAAGAGATATACATATTAAGAAATGCAAAAATGTTTCTGTCTTTTGATTATTAATCTCATTCCTGAAAATTAATCTCAACAAGAAAAACATAATAGGCATAAAAACATTTATAACAGTACTGTTACGGTAACACAAACCTCTAAATCAGTGCTACCTAAGAGTGCTTGCTACTGCTCAACTAAGTCTCCAAGTACACTGTTCAGTCCAATTGACATTTTCATAGCAAGATGTTCTCAATGAAGGACACATAGCACTGTCTTACATTCTGGAGCAAGATCCTTATCTGGCTGTAAAACAGCATTGAGCAATATTGCTCTAAAGAACCAAAATGTCCATAATAAGAACATAATTGGCAACCCTGTGATATAACTTAAAGAAATATTATTTGAGCATAAAGCAGACTAACAATAGCTAACAATCATTCAGCCCTTACTATGTGCCAGGCACTGTACAAAGTGTTTTATATACATTATTTCTTTTATCCCAGTAACCTTAAGTTCTAGTATCTCCTTTTTGCAGATTAAGAAATAAAGGTCACAGAGGTTAGAGGACTGATCAAGGCCCAACAGCAGGTAGGACATGAAATCAAGACTCAAACTCAGGCAAGTATGACTCCAAATCCTGATCACTGTATTATAATGCCTCCACAAAACTAAAGGATGATTTTAACTATGTATATATGTGAATAAAAAATAGAAAGAAAATGGAGATGAATCTTTAGGATGGTGAGACAAAAAGTAAATTTTTAAAAATGTCTTTTCATTATTTGTAGCTGTCCTAATAAAAATACAAAAGTAATTCAAATAGTAAATTCAAAATTATAAGGAAATGAACATTTATGAAATGACAATGTCTGAATCAAATATCATAAAGCAATTATATACTCATTTTTGTTCAATTTTATAAAAGAATTTATTGTCTGCAAGACATTCTTCTTAGAAGATACATTTAAGAGTGGTACTAAAACTTGAGTATGCATTGCAATCCTCTCAAGGGCTTGTGAAAACAGATTGCTGGGATCTACTTCAAGAGTTTCTGATTCAATAGGCTTGGGGTGGGGCCTGAAAGTCTGCATTTATAACGAGTTTCCAGGGGATGCTGATGCTGCCGGCCCAGGGACTATACTGTGAGAACCTGTGCTTTTAAAAAATTAGCATCATCCTAAATCTAAATACCATTGGTATAATCAATTAAAAATAAACTTGATGAATTTCTTGAATTACTTTAATGTGCTAAGTAGGTTCTTGACAAAGCACAGGCCGATGGAATTTATGTCATAGTTCATACTCTTAAAGAATACAACAGTCTTTTGGTCCAATTCTTTATCTCAGTCAAGAGCTACAAGCTTTTTAAGGAAGTCAAATAGTTATACTTTATCTATACTGATAATATCAGTTATCTGGGTACTTTCAGTCAAAACTGACTAAATTATTTTAAATTGCTGAACTGTTTAAGGGTCTCGGAAATTAGTCTTGCTAAGCAAACTAACTTAGAATGAAAAACAGTCGTAAGTGCTAAAACCATTTATACAGCAGGCAGTATTATAGATAAGTAATATCCATATCTCAGCTTCCAATAGTAAGAATAAGTGCTGTATCAGCCTCTCTAGAATAATTTGATCCTCAATTAAGTAATGTATTATAATTTTTGCCTGCATGCATGCAGACTATGCCATAAAACATACCTATGTTTCTGACCATGATTCCTTTCAGTTCATCCACTTGGGCTTGAGTCTCCATCACTCTATCTAGGCCCTTATTCTCGGAGTGATGCTTCTATAAAAAAAAATACGACTTAACTTATGATACCCAGACATTATCTACAATATGAAAACAAAAAGAAGAGGAATGCCACTGAGGAATGCCATAAAATTGTCTCTATTGACACAAAAGATAGATGTCACTTCATTCAAAAATTGTTACCAGACCTAGGGAAAAATACAGGCAAGCATAAAAATTGCTACCATATGAAATGTGTTTTAGTAAAAAAATATCACCTTACTTTAAATAAAGCTAAAAATATGCCAAATATACATCTGAGATTCTTGGGGCAGAAGGAGGGAGTTATATAATCTGTGCTCAGACAAGGAAGAAAGGAGAATAGACTGCAGTTGGGGCAGGTGGAACAGGGCAGGGAAAGGGCATTCTAAATTGCTCCATATTTCTTGGATATGATAAGGCAGGTGTTGGCCCAGCTTCTGAGCACCTGTTCTATCTGTTAGGATCAGAGTATACGTCCTATTTTCACTGGCTTCTTATAGGATCTAGAAGTGTAAGGCACTGATGATAGTATATATTTTGGAAGTATTATCCATAGCAAACAATTATGGACTGCTTAATACTCAATATTCTAGTCACTTCACTGTGCTAAATGCTTCAAATAGGGGTATTCTTTAATCCATGCAAAAATTCTATGATGAAGATGCTATTGTTATTACCTCTATTTACAGGTAAGGATCCTGACACAGATTTGTTAGGAGGTTCACACAAAGATCTGGCACTAAAGACAAACTAGCTAAGTTGAAAGTTTTGCTGCCAGCTGATCCTATTTATCTTTTTTCCCTTGTGATGAGAATTCTTAGGATTTACTCTCTTAACAACTTTCATATATAACCTAAAGCACTGTTAATTATATTTATCATATAGTACATTACATGCTTAGTTCTTATTTATCTTATAATTGTAAGATGGACTGCCTTCATCTAATTTCCCCTCTGCACATTCCCTGCCTCTGGTAACCACAAATCTGCTCTCTTTTTCTATGAGTTTGTTTTTGAAGTATAATTGACCTACAACACTATGTGAGGTCCTGTTACACAACATAGTGATTTGATATATCTATACATTTAAAAATGATAACAATGAAAAGTTTAGTTAGGTCAAAATAGGTATTACATAGTTACAACTATATTCCCCACAGTATACATTTCAAAACTGTGACTCATTTATATTGCAACTAGAAGAATGTATCTTTAATTTCCTTCATCTGTTTCTTCCCCCACCCCTATCCCCTCTGGCAATCACCTATTTGTTCTCTGTATCTATAACTCTGTTAACGTTTTCTTGTATTTGTTCAATTGTTTTGTTTTTTAGATTCCATATATAAGTGAAATCACACAGTAATTATCTTTTTCTGTCTTGACTTATTTCACTTAACGTGATACCCTCTAGATCCATCAATGTTGCTGCAAATGACAAGATTTCACTCTTTTTTTGGCTGAGTAATATTCCACATATACATGCATGTTTGTGTGTGTGTGTGTGTGTGTGTGTGTGTATCTTTATCCATTCATCTATTGATGGGCATTTAGGTTCCTTCCATGTCTTGGCTATTGTAAATAATGCTGCAATGAACATTGCAGTGCATGTATCTTTTCTAATTAGAGATTTCATTTCCTTTGGATAAATACTCAGAAGTGGAATTGCTGGATTATATGGTAGTTCTGTTTTTAATTTTTGGAGGAATCTCCATACTGTCTTCCACAGTGGCTACACCAATTTACATTCCCATCCACAGTGCATGAGGGTTTCCTTTTTTCCACATCCTTGCCAACACTTGTTATTTGTTGTCTTTTTGATAACAGCCATTCTGACAAGTGTGAGGTGATACCTTACTGTGGTTTTCATTTGCATTTCCCTGATGATCAATGATGTTGAGCATCTTTTCATGTGCCTGTTGGCTAGTTGTATGTCTTCTTTGGAAAGATGTCTATTCAGGTCCTCTGTTCACTTTTTAATCAGTTTGGTTTTTTAATGTTGAAGTTGTATCACTTATTTGTACATTTGGATATTAACCCCTTATCAGCTATATCATTTGCCAATATCTTCTCCTATTTAGTAGGCGACATTTTTGTTTTGTTGATAGTTTCCTTTGCTGTGCAAAAGCTTTTCAGCTTGATGTAGTCCTATTCATTTTTGCTTTTGTTTCCATTGCCTGAGGACACAGATCCAAAAAAATATTACTAAGACAGGTGTCAAAGTGTATACTGCCTATGTTTTCTTTTAGAAGTTTCATGGTTTCAAGTCTTATTTTTCAATTCATTTCGAATTTATTTTTGTACATGCTGTGAGAAAGTAGTCTAGTTTGAATCTTTTGCATGTAGTTGTCCAAGTATCCCAACACCATTTACTGAAGAGATTACCTTTTCCCCATTGGATATTCTTGTCTCCTTTGTCACAGATTAATTGACCATATGTGCCTGGGTTCATTTCTAGGCTCTCTATCCTGTTCCATGGACCTGCGTGTCTGTTTTTGTGATAGTACCATACTGTTTTGACTGTTGTAGCTTTGTCATATAGTTGGAAACCAGGGAGTGTGATACCTCCAGCTTTGTTTTTCTTTCTCCAAGTTGTTTTGGGTATTCTGGGTCTTCTGTATCTCCATACAAATTTTAGAATTATTTGTTCTAGTTCTGTAAAAAAATGTTATTGGTATTGTGATAGGGATTGCATTGAATCTGTAGACTGCCTTGGGTAGTATGGTCATTTTAACAATATTAATTCTTCCAATCCATGAACATGGCTTATCTTTCCATCTGTTTGTGCCATCTTCAATTTCTTTCATCAGTGTCTTATACCTCCTTAGTTCAATATATTCCTAAATATTTTATTCTTTTTGATAAATGGGACTGTATTCTTAATTCCTCTTTTTGATAGTTTGTTGTTAGTGTATAGAAATACAAAATATTTCTGCATATAAATTTTGTGTTCTGCAAATTTACTGAATTTGTTTATTAGTTCTGAAAGTTTTTGGTGGTATCTTTAGGATGTTCTATATATAATATCATGTCATTTGTAAAGAGTGATAATTTTACTTCTTCCTTTTGAATTTGGATTCCTTTTCTTTCTTTTCCTTGTCTGACTGCTGTGACTAGGACTTCCAATACTATGCTGAATAAGTGGTGACAATGGGCATCCTTGTCTTGTTCTTGATCTTGGAGGGAATGCTTTCCGCTTTTCACCACTGAGTATGACATTAACTGTGGGCTTGTCATGCACAGCCTTTATTATGTTGGGGTATGTTCCCTTTATTTTCATTCTGTTGAGTTTTTTTTTTTTATCAAAAATGGATATTGAATTCTGTCAAAAGCTTTTTTCTGCATCTACTGAATGTAGTTTTTATTCTTCAATTTGTTAACATGGAGTGTCACATTGATTGATTTGCAGATACTGAACCATATCTAGAATAAATCCCACTTGATAATGGTGTATAATCCTTTTAAATGTATTATTGAATTTGGTTTGTGAATATTTTGTTGAGGATTTCTGAATCTATGTTCATCAGTGATACTGGCCTGTAATTTTCTTTTTTGTGATATCTTTGGTTTTGGTGTCAGGAAGATGTAGATATCATGGAATGAATCTGGAAGTGTTCCTTCCTCTGCAATTTTTTTTGAATAGTTTCAGAAGGATGGGTGTTAACTCTTCTCTAAATGTTTGGTAGAATTCACCTGTGAAGCCATCTGGTCCTGGATTTTTGTTGGGAGTTTTTCAATTACTGACTCAATTTCATTACTGGTAATTGGTCTGTTCATATTTTCTATTTCTTACTGGTTCAGTCTTGTGAGATTGTACATTTCTAGGAATTTGTCCATTTCTTCTAGGCTGCCCATTTTATTGGCATACGGTTGTTCATAGTAGTTTCTTATGATCCTCTGTATTTCTGTGATATCTTTTGTAATTTCTCCTTTTTCATTTCTGATTTTAGTGATTTGAGCCTGCTCTCATTTTTTCCTGATGAGTCTGCCTAAAGGTTTATCAGCTTTATTTATATTTACGAAGAGCTAGCTCTTCATTTCATTGATCTTTTCTATTGTTTCCTTAGTCTCTATTTCACTTATTTCTGTTCTGATCTTTATGATTTCTTTCCTTCTACTAACTTTGGGTTCAGTTTGTTGTTCTTTTCCTAGCTCCTTTAGGTAAAATCTTAGGTTGTTCCCTTGAGACTTTTGTTTCCTGAGATGCTTGTATTGCTATAAACATCCCACTTAGAATGGCTTTTGCTGCATCCCATAAATTTTGAATCATTTCCTATTCACTTGTCTCTAGGTATTTTTTGATTTCCTCTGGCTTCTTCAGTGATTCATTGGTTCTTTAGTAGCATATTGCTTAGCCTCCACGTGTTTGTGTTTTTTGCAATTCTTTTCTTATAGTTGATTTCTAGTCTCATAGCATTGTGGTCAGAAAAGATGCTTGATATGATTTCAAGTTTCTTAAACTTGCTGAGGCTTATTTTGTTGCCTAGCATGTGATATACCTTGACGAATGCTCCAGGTCCACTTGAAAAGAATGTGTATTCTGCTGCTTTTGAATGGAATGTTCTATATATATATCTATTAAGTCCATTTGGAAATGTGTCATTTAGGCCAATCTTTCTTCATTGATTTTACATCTAGATGATATGTCCATTGAGGTAAGTGGAGTGTTAAAGTCCCCTACTATTATTGTGTTGCTATCAATTTCTCACTTTATGTTACTATTTGCTTTATGTACATAGGTGCTCCTATGTTGGGTACATATATACTTACAATTGTTATATCTGCTTCTTGGATTGATTCCTTTATCACTAACTCATGTCCTTGTCTCTTGTTACATTCTTTGTTTTAAAGTCTTTTTTGTCTGCTATAAGTATTGCTACCCTGGCTGTCCTCTGATTTCCAATTGCACGGAATACCTTTTCAGCTATTCTGACTTTTGATTGAAACATTTAGTTCATTTACATTTAATTATTGATAGGTATGTACCTACTGCCATTTTGTTAAATGTTTTCCAATTTTTTTGTACTTCTTTTGCTCTCTTCCCTTGTGATGTGATGAGTATCTTTAGTGTTAATGTTTGAATTTCTTACCTTTTTTGTGTGTATGTATGTAATATAGATTTTTGGTTTGTGGTTACCATAAGATTTATATGTAGCAATCTATATATACACATGTGATTATTTTAAGTTGCTCGTCTCTTTAGTTCAAATGCATTTTAACAAACCTGTATTTTTACTGCTCCCCCCATGCTTACTATTTTGACACATTTTATATCTTTTTGTTTTGTGTATCCCTTAAGTATCTTTTATTGTGGATATAGGTGATTTTACTTCTTTTTCTTTTAACCTTCCTACTGTCTCTATACGTTTATTTACTACCTTTACTGTATATTTGTCTTTACCAGTGATATTTTTCCTTTCATAATTTCCATATTTCTTGTGCCCTTTTCTTTTTTACTTGGAGAACTCCCTTTAATACTTCTTGTAAAGGTGGTTTCATGGTGCTGAACTCTTTTAGTTTTTGATTGTAAAACTTTCAACCTCTCCATTGAATCTGAATGAAAGCTTTTCCTGGTATTGGTGGTTGTCGGTTTTTCCCTTTTATCACTTTAAATACATAGTGCCACTCCCTTCTGGCTTGCAGGGTTACTGATAAAAACTCAGTTGATAGCCTTATGGGAATTCCCTAGTATATAACTTTTTACTTTTCCCTAGTTGCTTTTAATACCCTCTTTAATTTTTGCCATTTAAATTTATGTGTCTTGGTGTGGTCCTCTTTGGGTTGATCCTGTTTGGGACTCTGTGTGCTTCCCTTACCTGGGCGCTTTTTTCTTTTCCCTAATTAGGGAAGTTTTTAGCTATTACGTTTTCAAATTTGTTCTCTGCCCCTTTCTCTCTCTCTTCCCCTGGGATCCCTATCATGTGAATGTTAGTAATGCTTAATGTTGTCAAAGAGGTCTCTTAAATTGTTCTCATTTCTTTTTATTCTTTTTCTTTTTTTTTCCATTCCGTTTCAGTGATTTCCACTACTCTGTCTTCCAGCTTGCTGATCCATTCCTCTGTATCACCCAATCCATTGTTGATTCCTTCTAGTGTATTTTTTATTTCAACTATTGTATTCTTTATCTCTGTTTGGTTTTCTTTATACTTTCTAACTCTGTTAAAAATTCTAACTTCTCACTTTGCTCATCCAATCACCTCCCAGGTTCTTTGATCCCTTTACCATCTTTACTACCCTGAACTCTTTATTGGGTAGATTGCTTATCTCCACCTCATGTAGTTCATCTGGGATTTTATCTTGTTCCTTTGTTTGAAACATGTTCCTCTGTCTTTTCATTTTGCCTTATTTCCAGTTTTTATTTCTATGTATTTGTTAAGTTGGTTACATTTTCCAACCTTGATGAAGTAGCCTTTTCTAAGAGACATCCTAAGTGTCCCAGCAGCACACTTCCCTCTGGTAACCAGAGCTATATGCTCTAGGGGTACCTCCTACATAGGCTGTGGCTGGCTGATTACTGTGAACAGGCTGGTAGGCAGGGCTGGCCCCTGGTCTGCTTGGTTGCCAGACCCTGCCTTGTGTGCAGGCTGCCATATGCTGGTGGGTAGGGTTGGGTCACAAGGCAGCTGGCTATAGAGACCTATGGGGTCCTCTGGCTGCAGAGCCTTTGGGATTTCAGAGTTGGTGTTGGCCCACTGGTGGGTAGAACTGTCTTCTGACATGGCTGGCTATGGAGTCTGGGGTGTCCTGAAGCTGGTGTTGGTCCACTGGTCCCAGGGCAGATCCCAGGGCAGGTGGCTGAGGGACCCATGGTATCCCAGAGCTGGGGTTGGCCTGCTAGTAGGCAGGGTCAGTGTCTAGGGGGTCATAGGGCTGATGTTTGCCCACTGGTGGTTAAGACCCACTGGTTTACAGAGCCAGGTCAGGGGATCTCTGGATGGAGGGCTTCGGTATCTGAAGCTGGCTGTGGCCTGCTGTTCTGTGGAGCTGAGACCCAGAAGATGCCACAGCTACTGCTGGCTCATGGTGGGCAGGAGTCCCAGGGTCTCTAGCTGCAGGGCCGTGGGGGTCCCAAATTTGGTATGTTGGCCTGCTGGTGAGTGGGGCCAGGTCCCAGGGGGGCCCTGGGGCTGGTGTCTGCCCACTGGTGGGAAGAGCTGGGTTCCAGGGTCTCTGGCTGCAGGCACACTGGTGTGTGGGGCCAGGTCCTGGGTCCTCTGGTAGGAAGGACCAGGACTCAGGATGGCTTTTGGTTCTAGGGCTCTTAAGGCAGCCAGCCTACTAGTGGGTGGGGCTGTGCACCTGCCCAGCAAGTTGCATGGCTTAAGGCATCCCAGTACTGGTGCAGACAGGTTGGTGGGTGGGGACAGGTACTGGCACTAATATGCTAGAGGGAAGATTCCAAAATGGTGCTTGCCAGCACCACTGTCCTCATGGTCGAACGAGCTTCCAAAAATGGCCATCACCAGTGTCTATGTCCCTAGGGTGAGCTGCAGTGGCCTCCTGCCTCTCAGGAAGGCTCTCCAAGATCAGAAAGTGGGTCTGACCCAGGCTCCTTTCAAATTACTGCTTCTGCCCTGGATTCTGGAGCATGTGAGATTCTGTGTGACCCTTTAAGAGTGGAATCTCTATTTCCCCCAGCCCTCTGGCTTTCCCTAAAGTAAGCCCTGCTGAACTTCAGAGCCGAATGTTCTAGGGCTTGTCTTCCTGGTGGAGGACCCCTATGATGGGGAGCCTCATGCAGGGCTCAGACCCCTCGCTCCTTGGGGAGAACTTCCACAATTGTAATTATCTTCCCATTTGTGGGTCACCCACCCTGGGGTGTGGGTCTTGACTGTACTGTGTCTTCGCCCCCTCCTACTCATCTCGTTGTGGTTCCCTCTTTATATCTTAAGTTGTAGAAGATCTTTTCTGCTAGTCTTCTGATCTTATCAATAGTTGCTTTGCAAATAGTTGTGATTTCGGTGTGTCCATGGGAGGAGGAGAGCTCAGGGTCTTCCTACTCTACCATTTTGGGCAGCAACCTGATCCTATGTACTTTTGAATATGTATCAGTATATATTTTGTTGGTGATGTTTTACACAGTTTCATGTATATGAATGTTTCTTAGTGGAAGTATGAAGCAAACCAACTGAATGAGTAATAAATATTTACAAATATTTAAAGAATTTCATCCCCACAGGATGCATGTTTAGAAGTGTGGTACTCAGAAAGTGTATTAAGAAGAACACTTATAGGAGAAGTGAAAGTATTCAATTACAGTAAGTCTTTTTTTCCTCATTCACAACACCATCACAGATAAAACTCATGTCCTTGCACACAACTAGTTTCAAGATAAAAGGTAAGCATTTTTTAAAGGTCTCAATATCATTAGTCATCAGGGAAATGCAAATTAAAACCACAATTAGATATCATTGCACACCCACTAAGATGAGTAAAATTAAAATGACAGACTATAACAACTGTTGGTAAGGATACAGAAACACTGAAACTGCTAGTGAGAATATAAATGGTACAACCACTTTGAAAAAAATTTGATGATTCATTATAAAATTAAACATCATTCATCATATGACCCAGCAGTTCCATTCCTAAGTATTTACCAAAGAGAAATAAAAATATATGTCTGCATGAAGACTTGTTCATGGATGTTCATAAGTTTTGTTTATGATAGCTGAAACTGGAAGCAATTCAAATATCCAGAAACAGGTGAATGGATAAACAAATTAAGATATATGCATACAATACTACTCAGCAAAAAAGGAAACTAATGATTTATACAATATAGATGTATATCAAAAACCTCATACTGTGCAAACAAGGAAGACACAAAAGAGTATGTAATGTATGATTCCATTTATAGGAAATTCTAGAAGAGACAAAACTAATTTATGGTGACAGAAAATAGAGCAGTGATTGTTTCAGGCAGAGTGTGGGGGAGAGAACTGACTGCAAAGGGACATAAGGAATCTTTACGGTCATGGAGACGTTTTGTACCTTGAAAAGGTGGTATTTCACTGGTGTATACATATGTAAAACTTCACTGAGCTGACAAATATTCATACAGATGAACAGACTTTCAAATGACTAATTTGAGCTGTTCAAAATTTAAATTTGCCTCGTGGGAGGGTAGCAGGTTAATGTATAGGTTAAGAAGCCATTTGGTAAGTTCAATGGATTTATGCATTAAATGGGTAGTTGAAGTAGATGATCTTTAATGTCCTTCCCAACCCTGAGATACTCTCACCATCATTGTTAGAGAATATCACCAATTATTAGCTTTCCATCCTAAAATGGCCCCTTCATATAGTTTTTATTGGGGAAGTTTTATTGTGCTGGCATATAATAACATAATCAGAAAAATATATTGCAGGTCAGGGTCCCCTATATTTATGGTGCTTTAAAGTAATAGAGAAGATATGAATCAAATAATATATCCTGGGAAAGATCTTACCAGCTGTGCAGCCAAGACACTTGAGAACTCACTATTCATGGCATATGGGAGTGCTGTCTGTGCTCTTGAACCATACGTAGTCTGGAACCTCTTCTTTATCTCATTCAGAAAATTAAAGGCTCGGGAACGTTCAAAATCCTGAAAGGAGACCAACACAGAGCTCACATTAGAATGTAAACAAAGATGATATGGATAATTAACAACAATCATAAGAACAGCTAACATTTACTGAGCAATGATTCTATGAGAAGGAACTGACCTCATGTTACAAATAAGGAAGTAGAGGCTCTAAAAAGGTAACTAACTTGCCAAAGGTGAAACAATTAATAAATGAAAGAGCTGAGAGTCGAATCCAAATATGTTTGATTACTGCCAACTAACATAACAGTACCTAGGTTAGCTTCTTGAAAGCACAAATTGGGTTTTACTCCATCCATATCTTTCACAGGATCCATTAGAAAGCCCAGCACAAGAAGATGCTTAATAAATCCATAGTAATAGTACAGTCTTTCACATGCAAAGATAATACTATTGACATAAACTCTGAATTGATTTTTTTCAATAGTGGTGGTCCATTTGAAGAGATCAAGGGATGTACTCAGTCAAAAAGCATGTGTGTATGTGTATAATATGTATAATATGTATGATTTAATCATAGCTCAAGAAATGTAAGACTCAAAATTGATCACCCCAAATTTAGTGATATTTCTCACCTACTCCAAGTCCTTTCACATCAGTCATTTCAGATATAGCCGAATTTTAAAAATAATTTTAGAAAATACTGTGAAAATCAAGGAATAAAAATCATTGTGATAATCATTGTGGTTGATACTCATCTCCATTTCACTCAAGATGATCAGTCTAAGCCAAAGGTTCTTGAACTAGGGTCAATGGTTCCAATTCAAGGGGCCCATGTACTTGGACAGAAAAAAAACTAATCACTATTTTCATCAATCTTTAACTTACAGTTTCAATTGTGAATACAGTAACAAACTAGACTAGTATTAAACAGTATCTGTGACTTTGTCACTAAGTGAAGTCTTTTTTCATCCACCATCAGTCTCAGAATCTCTCAAAATATTTATACTCATCACAACTTCAAGATTATTTTTAATTATTAGATCCATGACTAGATCTTGTTATTTAATGAATTAATAAAGAAGCAAATACATTACTATAACAATATTTAAAATATTTTGAATACTGTAGTTCAATATAATTGGCTTTGTTCATAATCATATGTTTTATTTCACACATTTAAAAAAATTCTAGGAGCGGCTGATGAGTTGTTACGAGTCTGTTAGACAATAAAGGTTAAGAACCCTGACCTATGGCAATCATGCCAATTCCATGCCTCTCGTCAGTGATCAATTTAGAAATAAGCACACAACCTAGTCCTAGCTAATATGGCATGAAAGCAAGTCCACTCTGAAAACAGGGGGAGGGGAAGGTGTACTTCTGGGAAGTTTCCTCATTCCTACAATAAGAAACTTGAGAAGACATAATCCTTCTTCTTTGGACATGAATAAATAAGCATGTGGCTCCACACAACCATAAGGGGAATGTGTCCAGGAAGAAGCCAACATGAGGACTGTAGAGGAGAGAAAGGACCCTGATGACATTGTTAAGTTATTGAGCATTTTGCATCTAAAACTTATAAATACTAAAAAAACAACCTACGAATGTGAACTATGGGTTTACAAAACTGATCATAATGTATTGTGATTTTGTATTCCCAAAGTCAGTATACATTAAAAAAATTCACTATTGATTGGAGGAGTGAAATAATCTATTTAATAATTAAGATAAATAAATTTTGAGAGGATCTGATACCAAAGGATCATAATTATGAACACCAAGTCTCACTACACAATAGAATAAATGTAGAAGTTTCAAGAGGTTAAGCTAAAACTCAGCAAAACCAAGATGATTTGCATATACTCAGATATCACCTTTTCTTGTGATTTGCTGGTCTATATGATAAATGCAAAGTATAGAAAAAGATATCCAGCTACAGATAGTTATATTCACATCACATTTACCCACCATAGGTACAGATAATTAACAACTGACTCTATTAACATTACACATAGTTAAATAGCAACATGTCTTCAAGTTACTTACATCATCAGTGATACAAAGATATACAATCCTGTCTTGGCAGATGTAATGAAACAAATAACTGTAGAATAAAAGATATAAAACTTACTGTGGTTATGAGCAATATCTCTTTCATGTCTACCTTTTATCTAGGTATACAAAAATTTAATACTGCCAATGTTACCAGATTATTTACAGATACTGTCTATTCTCCCTCTCCCCTGTTTCTTTCAAGTCAAACCGACAGAAATAAATAAGAAATTAAAAGAAGATCTCTATCCTAGCTATGTAGTGTAATGTTATGTACATTACCCATTAAAATGATATCTGAAAAAGCATAATTGGACTCTAAAGGTTTAAACAAGAGATGACATTTGAGGGACAGGTAATTAAGATTAATCCCCAAATGGGCCATACAGTCTTCCTTGTCTTCTCCTAAGATCTCAAATCAAACACTCTTTCTATCAAATACATAACAATAACATTTATTTGGTATCACTTTGAGCCAATTACTGGGCTGGATGCTGAGGATACAAATAAGCAAAACCATCAGTCACTGCCTTCACAGAGATCAAAGTGCAGGGAATTATGGAAAAGCATAGTAAGTAGGATGATTAAAGGCAGTACATGGTGCTTTGGGGACATACAGGAGACACCTAACAGAGTTTGGCAAGGGGTAACAGGGAAGACATCCTAGAGCAAGTGATATCTGAGCTGAGACCTGAAGAATGAGTAAGAGATGACAACGTAAAGAGCAAGTGAAGAGTGTTCTAAGACCAACAAGCTTAAGGGCTTAGAGATAAAAGGCACATAACGAGTTTAAAAACTAAAATTAGTTCACATAACTAGAGTATAGAATGTAAGGAAAAAATAAGTTGCTTGCAAAAATGAGGTAGTAAGTAAGTAACCAAGTATCAGGCTGTATAAGACTTTAAAACCTCATTACACATTATCCTAAGAACAATGAACAAGATCTTGTGGTAGCTCACAGTGGAAAAAAAAATGTGACAATGAATATATGTATGTTCGTGTATAAGTGAAAAATTGTGCTCTACACTGGAATTGGACACAACATTGTAAAATGACTATAACTCAATAAAAAATGTTAAAAAAAAATAAAAATACCTTAAAAAAACAATGAACAAACATCAAAGGGTTTTAGCGTGGGGAGAGTATGATCAGATTTGCCATATACCGGGATGTTTTGGCTAGACTGTGGAGAACTGACTGAAAGGAGGACCAGACAGGAAACTACTGAAGCAGAAGAAGTAAGAAACAATAAGGGAAACAAATTAAGTGTTATGAGCAATGAAGAAAAAGGGATGGAGAAGATATAGGAGAATAGAACATGACTGGCTATTGTGAGTGAGGCAAAAAGATAACTAAATTTTGCTTCCCAGATTTCTCCCTTGGGCAAGTAGACAGACGGGTACCTGTTGAATTTTATTATTAATGTTCACAAACAGGCTTGATATGAATTACAAGGAAGTATGGAAACTCAGGCAAAATGTCTTTCTCCACATAGCTAAGTATTGCTGGAGAATAAAACTGAGGGCTCAAGTAATAAGAGATGAGGCCACAGAAGGGAGCAGGGGCAGATCTTGAAGAATCTTTCAAGTCATGTTAAGGAACTTTACCTTGAGGGCAAGGGGTATTGCTGAAGGAAAGGACATGATCAGAAATGCCTTTTTAGAAGGATTAAAGTGATAATTAAGAAAGTATTTCATTTGGGATCTGTAAAATGGGCAAAAATTTACCAGGGAGCCTAGGAGGGGAAGGACGTTCCAAGATAAAAAAATGCCAAAGTTTGAAATAACATAGATAGGTCAGGGAGTGACAAGGATTTCTACAGAGATAAGGACAGAAAGGTCAGGAATAGAAAAAATTGTGAAGGCCAAGTTTGGGCTTTATTCTAAAAGCAATGGGTTTTAAGCAAGAAAGTATAATCATTGGAATGTGAAATACAGATTTAAGGAGAGAACAACTAGAAGCAGAAAAACCAGTTAGGAGGAAGTTATTAGAAATGAGAACAGTGAAGGTCTGAACTAACACTATGACAAGTGAGGATAGAGGAGACTGAAATACTTCTTGTAGGAGAATAACAAGGATTTGGCAAAGAAGTCAAATATGATTCTGAAGTTTTACGTTTAGCCAACTGAATGACTGGTGATGGCATTACAGAAGAAAGAAACAGCAAGAGGAAGGTCAGATTTGGGAGTGGGGGGATGACTGTCATACTGTAAAATGGGACTTTTTCTTTTGGTGTACAGTAATAAAAGATATTTTTGATTGGGATGATGGAACATGATTACAGAAAATGAACCAAGGCAGGTTAAAAAGTAAAAAACAACAACTCAGTGATAGAGACTTACTCCAAAGGATACCAGGTAGGGCTGCATCAGGATGTGGGTGGAAAGACATAGCAGCTGGATAACGTCGCTTTCTTGCTCTATAACCACATTTTCATTGCATTACATATTCTAGCTTCCCTTGTAGGGAAGTGTGACTAAGTTCTGACTGATAAAATGTGAGTGGAAGGTATATGCCCTACTTCCAAGTCTTGCCTCTAAAACGGTTACATGTGCTTTCCCCGAGCATTTTCCTGGGAACTGACTGGAGACACAACAATTGTAAGCCCAGTTAAGTTTTTGAAGAAACCCTAAAACCATACTCACAAGAAATTGAGGTCATTTAACCCCAAGGCATCTTCTCAGCCCCTAAACTATACCATCAAGTAGCAGAGTAAAAAATCTGTATAGTTCCCAAAGATGACACACTTTCTGACACCCATTTTGGATTTGGTCACAGAGGATAATGCACCAGGAAGAGCCTCCTGGAGAATAAATTCAGGGAGAAAAGATAAGGAATTTCCTCCAATAAAGCATAACCATTAGCCACTCCCAGGTCAGAACAGGAGTCTCTGAAATCGCTGTGGAGTAGTTATTTGAATATTACCAGAAAGCAGTGACTTCTAAGTGTTTCTTATTCTTCCCTTTTCTAAATCAGAGTTTATGAGTTCCACTTGGTGATGTTCTTATTCGACCACTGTCTATTGGGTTGGGCTGATGAAACTGGGAGACCATATGACTTGTCTTTTAGTATATGGTCAGTGGGCCACAGGGGCCACCCCTGGGCATGATGGAGAGGACTGTGTATCACCCAGACTTTGGGACTTGGAGCTGGACACAGTGACCAGATGAGTCTTTGGGGCCACCTCCTGCAGATAGGAGATGTGTTCTATGTTTTAGAAGAAGAGTACACACAAATATTTTGGTGGCCCAGAAGAGGAGACTGGAAGACTGCAAGTTGTCTCCTGACATCCTACAACTTCTTCCAGAGTAAGAGTTTTAGCTGAGTATATCTAGCACAACTAGAAATGACAAATCCTAGCCTAAGTTCAGGCTAGGTTACCTACATGACTATGCAGTGAACAATACAATGTCAGGCCACTTTTGGGCTTTGCTTTTAAAATTACTGGGGCACTTTAAAAGCACAGGGAGGTGACAAGAACCGAAGGAGCTGCCTTGGCCAAAGTTGGTATGCACTAATTGAAAATGGCAGAGCCACTCCACCAGCCCCAAAGTACTACTCTCTGGACTATCTCATTTAAATTAACACTGTATTTTTGGTTCTCTCTGTTACAGTAGTTTAGACTGGATCCTAAGTTATATAAGGAGTTAACCCCGGAAACCAATACAAACCTCCTTCTGAGAGAAGGTCTAAGGAAATTAGGATGAATTAGGTAACAGAGTTTTGTTTTTTTTTAAGAATTGAGGAGGAAGGTCGAGGCATTTTTTATATGATTACTAAGATTTCCCATCTATGCCCTCCAATTCATTCTACAACCAGCCACAAGAGTGATCTTTCTAAAGCAAAACCTCACCATGTCACACCCCAGCTGAAAACCTTCAATGCCACCCCACTGCCCATAGGGTAAAGTACAATCCCTTAACATAGCCTATGAGGCCTTACATGACTTCTCTTCTGTCCCTCTCTCTAGCTTTGTTTTCACCACGATGGGCATTAGTCACAGAGAACCACATGCAGTTTGCTAAATATGCCCTACGATCTCATACCTCCATACTTTTCTACTAGCTATTCCTTCTACCTGGAATACCATCTCCTTATCCACTACCTTCCACCCTCTATTGTTATTACCTATGGATTTGATTGTCTCCCTCATTAAACTACAATTTCTATGAGAGCAAATACTGAGTAATTTCCTGTATCCCCAGCACCAAGCAAAGTGCCTGGCAATAGGTCCTCAGTAAATATTTACTGAAAGAATAAACAAAAATAATTATTTATCTTAACTGTGTCAAGTTTCACATATACTAGAGATTTACAGCAAAGTCACTTTTACATATAACATGTCCATATCTTTCTTTAAAATATTAGTATACTTTGATGACAGAATAAAATAATTTCTAGTTAAACTTATAATTAATAGAACCAGACATTTTCTAAGTTGGTAAAGATTACTGTTCTGCCAGCTTACTCAAATTATCTACAGAGAAGCTTGCTTTCTAGTTTTCTACTGTTCTGATTATAATAATATAATTTACTTCTTTCACCCTCTACCCATACAGAGCAGAACTCACTTGCCATGTGAGTACGTTAATTTGTTATTTTCAGAAGGTATCTTAGCCAAAATCTGCTCTGTCACCTCCAGGAAGTTTCCTCCACACCAAGCATGTTTGGCAAGGATAGTGGTCCCCCTGGCAACAACAGCAAAAAGAATGGCCATGGCTTCAATCTATCAAAAAGAAAAAAAGACACATAAGATTTAGAATATTTCTTTGACAAAATCTTTCAAAAGTAACTTACTTTCATTTACCAACAACCACCTGCAAAGAGTATTGATCAAGGCACTGTAACAGTAAACATAACAGACTTAACAAGGTCACAGTCTTGTATACACTTATCACCTAAACCACATTGATATGCATTCATATATAGAGACACACCAAATATATACATATATATTTTTATATATGTGTATATATATACAATGTAATATATATGTGATACGTACACACATTACATTGATAGGTTGTATTTATAAATTGTACAGAACAAACTGCTATCATCCTCTGAAAAACAATGACCATAGATGGAAAAATCATATAAAAATGAATATATGTGTGTGTGTGTATATATATTTTTTAGCAACTAAGTATATATATATACACACACACACATAACTGGGACATTATGCTGTACACCAGAAACTGACACATTATAACTCACCATACTTCAATTTAAAAAAAAATGACCACAGATGACAAAGGGATATAAAGATGTCTTCATTCTTTGATGGAGCAATCTCATCCTGAAAGTTTATACTAGGGAAATAATTCAAAAGAAGTTATATTCTAGATTCACAAATATACCTATTAACCATAATAATAGCCCATATTTATTAAGTACTTACTATGTCCCAGGCACCATTTTTAAGCACTTTACAATTATTAACTCATTTAATCCTTACATCAGTGAAATTATACACCATCATAATATTTACATTAAAATGAGGAAACTGAAGTATAGATAACTTAAATAATTTTCCCAGAATTACATAGCTATTAAGTTGTAAGAGTTGGGACTTAAACCCAGGAAGGGTGGTTCTAGAACCCACAATTTTATCTCTATACTGTATAATGCCTCTACTATGAAGGCATTATTCACAAAAGACACAAAGTGAAAATAAATCAAATCTTCCACAAGAGAGGAATGCTTCTGTAAATTAGCATAAGATCCTTTATAAATAAAACATTTCTAAAACAATACAGCATGAGATTAAGATTACAGTAATATCTCAGAAATATTGCAGGTTCAGTTCCAGACCACTGCAATAAAGCAAATATCACAATTAAGTGAGTCACATGAATTATTTTGGTTTCACAGTGCATATAATACTTACGTCTATGCTGTACGGTAGTCTACTAAGTGTGTAATAGCATTATGTCTAAAAAACAATGTAGATGCCTTAATCAAAAAATAGTTATGGGGGAGGGTACAGCTTACTGGTAGAATATGTGCAGACCATGTGTGAGGTCCTGGGTTTAATCCCCATTAAACAGACAAATAAATAAACCTAATTATCTCCCCCTCAAAAGAAAATACAAGAAATAATTTAAAAATACTTAGTTGCTAAAAAATGCTAACCATCATCTGAGCCTTCAGCAAATTGTAGCAGTAACATCAGAGATCACTGATCACAGATCACCATAAGAAATATAATAATGAAAATGTTTGAAATACTGTGAGAATTATTAAAATGTGACACAGAGACATGAAGTGAGCAAATACTGTTGGAAAAATTCCCATGGCTGAGGCAGGGCCAAGGGCAGCTCCAAAGTGTTATCTTGTGAGCCCCTACAATGAATGACAGGCAACACCATAGAGGGAGCTTCCTGGTAGACATTGCCTGTGGAGGAATACTCAGTGGCTCTTCTCTAGTGAAAGTGCTCCGGTCCCACCTACCTCACACTACAGCTCAGAAGTGGATCTAGGGGCTTCTACTCCAAAAACTAGGAGTCAGACCTGGCCCCCAAGAGGGCTATGACAACCACAGAGCAAAGAAGAGACCCCACACAATATTCAGTGTAGACTCTGGTCGCCATAACATCAATCACACCCTCTATCAAGGGGATAACAGCCAGCACACATGGAGGAAAGATGTAGCAGCCATCCATACTAAAAGCAGCCCTCATAACAAATATATTAGAAGCACTCAGGTTACACAGTGACAATACAATATAAAAACAGCCCTGCAAGGTCACAGTAGATAACTGTTACTCCTAAATTCATAGTCAGAGAAATATAAGTAGAATGAAGCAGAGGAACCACTCCCAATTAAGAGAACAAGAGAAATCCTGTGAAATAACAAGCAATGAAATAGACCTCTCTAGTGTACCAAATCTTGAGTTCAAAAGGAGATAATAAAATACCAAGGGAATTAAGAAAAGCTATTGATAGAAATGCAGATAACTGTAAAAAGGAACCAAAAACTATAAAGAGGAACCAATTAAAATCAAAGCTCATTTACCAAAATGAAAGTAGAGCTAAAGGCAATAAACAGCAGACTAAATAACGCAGAAGAACAAATAAGTGATCTAGAAGATAGAATAATGGAAATTACGCAAATAGAACAGCAGATAAAAAAACAAATGAAAAAAATGAAAGCAGTATAAGAGACCTGTGGGATAATATAAAGCCTGCCAATCTACACATAATAGGGGTCACAGAAGGAAAATAAAGAGAAAAGGAGACCAAAAACGTTTTTTGAAGAACTTACAGCTGAAAATTTCCCAAATCTAAAGAAGGAAACAGCTATCCAAGTACAGGAAGCACAGAGGTTCCCAAACAAGATGAATTCAAACAGACCCGAACCAAGATATATTATAGTTAAAACGGTAAAAGTTAAAGATTAAAGAGAAGATTTTAAAGGCAGCAAGAGGAAAACAAAGAGTTAGTTACAAGGGAGCCCCCATAAGGCTATCAGTTGATTTTTCTACAGAAACGTTGCAGGCCAGAAGGGAGGGGCAAGATCTCTTCAAAGTCTTGAGATGAAAAACCTGCAACCTAGGATACTCTATCAAGCAAGATTGTCATTTAGAATAGGAGAGATGAAGAATTTCTCAGACAGCGCCAGTCACTGAGCCACCGCTGAGGATCAGCAGCCTCCCCCTTGAGCCCCCTCACTTCCTGACGTTTCGTCCTCCCACCCACCTTCTCCTGCTGCTGCCTTCTGTAGGCCATTTCCACTGAGGAAAAGGAATCGTATCGTATGTCCGCTGTCCAGAAACTCCACTCTTTCGACCCCTTTGCTGATGCAAGTAAGGGTGATGCTGTCTTCCTGCTGGCACTGAGGATTATATCCATATAAAAATTCAACAGAGAAATGGCAGGAAAACCCTTACTGTTGTCCAAGGGATCTCTGATGATTACGATAAAAAGAAACTAGTGAAGGCGTTTAAGAAGAAATTTGCCTGCAATGGTACTGTAATCGAGCACCCAGAATACGGAGAAGTGATTCAGCTACAGGGTGACCAGCGCAGGAACATAGGTCAGTTCCTGCTAGAGACTGGACTGGCTAAGGTCGACCAGCTGAAGGTTCATGGGTTTTAAGTGCTTCTGGCTCACTGAAGCTTAAGTATTTCCTTGCAATGAGTAGAATTTCCCTTCTGTCCCTTGTCACAAGTTTAAAAACCTCAAAGTTTACATAATGTAACTATTCAGGGTCTGCTTTTAACTTGGACTAGTGTAACTCCTTCATGCAATAAACTGAAAAGAGACATGCTGTCTAGTCTTGAAGTCCCTCATTTAAACAGAGATCAAGTAGCAGGTGCCTGACAGTGTCTAGCCTGAAACAAAGCAAAAATATGATGTTTCAGCCAAGTCCAGAGCCCCAAGATCACAGATGGCTATGTATGGTCACAAGCTGCTCAGCAGTCCCTTCACAGAGTTCCCTGCCCTAAGAGAATGTCACCACCTGAACAGCCCTCAGTGAAGCTGAGAGAAAAGGGTGGGGTAAGGCAGCAATGGCAGCTGTACTGTTAGATGGAGCCTTTGGTTGTCAGGGAAAGATCCCCTGATGTCTCCAGCATGACCAGCTGAGCAGACTTAGAGCAGCCTCCTAACCTCTAGTGAGGTGACAGGATGTGTGGCTTGCCACCAAGGTCTTTTTGAACAGACATATCCTAGCTAATCGATGTCCAAACTAGAATGTGAGGCCCACCTTCTATCAGAGTTAAACTTTTGACAAGGGAGCAAATTTCAAAGGGATGTATCAGTCATGTAGCTGTAGAGCTTGCAATTTACTAGCAACGGCTGCCCAATGCCATGTGAAGTAACAAACTGGTTTTGGGGATTTTTTTCTTCAGTTTTAATATTATGTAATGTATTTAAACACTTATTTAAATAAAACTTGTTTTCAGAAAAAAAAGGATTTCTCAAACAAGCAAAAATTAAAAGAACACAGCAATACTAAACCTATCCTAAAAGAACAATTGAAAGATCTTCTCTAATTAGAAGAGAAGCTATAGAAACGAGAAAATCACAATTGGAAATGCAATAACTACAATGAACAGCAAAAGAATAAACATGAAGATGTAAAAAAGGACATCAAAATAATAAAATGTGGGAGAACGGAGCAAGAAAATGCAGATTCCCCCCCCTTTTTTTTTAAAGAATGTGTTTGAGCCGATATCTACCAGACTAAAGCAAGCAGATGTAGTAATGGGTTAACATAATTCAAAAATGGGGTAACCACAAATCAAAAACATAAACAGAGTCACAAAAACCAAAAAGAACATACACATAATACAAAAGAAAATCATCAAATCACAGAAGGAAAATCAAAAGAAAAAAAAGGAACATAGAAGAAATACAAAATCAACCGGAAAACAAGGTTTAAAATGGCAATAAATACATATCTATCAATAATTACCTTAAATGTCAATGGACTAATACTCCAGTCTAAAGACATAGAGTGGCAGGTTAGATAATAAAACAAAAGCCCACAATATGCTGCCTAAAAGAGACCCACTTTAGGGCAAAGGACACACATAGATTAAAAGTGAGTGGATGGAAAAAGATATTTCATGCAAACGGAAACGACAAGAAAGTGGGAGTGGCAATACTCATATCAGACAAAACAGACTTCAAAACAAAGACCATAAAGATGAAGAAGGATGCTATATAATGATAAAAGGAGCAGTACAAGAAAAGGATATTATACTCATTAACATATATGCACCCATATAGGAACGACTAAATACATAAAACAAATACTAACAGACATAAAGGGAGAAACTGATGGGAACAAAATAGTAGTAGAACACTTTAACACCTCACTCACATCAATGGACAGATCTTCCAGGCAAAAAAAAAATCAATAAGGCAACAAAGATCCTAAATGACCAACAGAATAGTTAGAATTAATTGGTATTTTCAGGACATTACATCCAAAACAATACACGTTCTTTTCAAGTGTGCATGGAACATTGCCCAGGACAGGTCACATACCAGGACATAAAACATGCTTCAACAAATTAAAGAGGATAAAAATTACTTCAAGCATCTTTTCTGATCACAATGGCATGAAACTAGAAATCAACCACAGAAAGAGAAACAAGGAAAAAAAAAACAGTTACATGGAAACTGAACATTATGCTTCTCAAAAACCAATGTGTCAATGATGAAATCAAAGATGAAATTAAAAAATACCTTCAGACAAATGACAATGAAAACACAACTACACAAAATCTATGGGGTGCAGCAAAAGCAGTCCTTAGTGGGAGGTTTATAGCAATACAGGTCTTCCACAAAAAACAAGAAAAATCTCAAATAAACAAACTAACTTACCACCAAAAAGAATCAGAAGAAGAAGAACAAACAAAACCTAAAGTCAGCAGAAAAAAAGAAATAATAAAAATCAGGGAGAAAATAAATAACATGGAAATTTTTTAAAAATAGAAAAAAATCAATAAAACCAAACAAGTTTCTAGAAGCATACAGTCCACCAAAATTGAATCAAGAAGAAATAATTAATGTGAACAGACCAATTGATAGAAGTGAAATAGAATCTATAATAAAAAAAAATACCTGCAAACAAAAGTCCAGGACTCGATGGCTTCACTGGGGAATTCTATCAAACATACAAAGAACTTAAACTGATCCTTCTCAAACTCTTCCAAAAGACTGAAGAGAAGGGAACACTCCCAAACTCATTTTATGAAGCCACAATCACCCTGATACCAAAACCAAAGACACTACCAAAAAAGAAAATAAATGAATGTAGATGCAAAAATTCTCAACAAAATATTAGCAAACTGAGTCCAACAACACAAAAAAAGATCATACACTACGATAAAGTTGGATTCATCCCAAGGTCAAGAGGATGCTTCAACACAGGCAAATAATGTGATACGCCACATCAACAAGAGAAAGGAAAAAAATGACATGATCATCTCAATAGATGGAAAAAAGGCAACTGATAAATTTCAACATCGATTCATGATAAAATTCTTAGCAAAGTGGGTACAGACATAGAGGGAACATATCTTAACACAATAAAAGCTATTTATGGCAAACCCACAGCCAACATAATACTCAATGGTGAAAGGCTAAAAGCCTTCCTGATAAAATCTGGAACAAGACAGGATGCCCACTCTCATAACTTCTATTCAACATAGTATTGGAAGTTCTAGGCACAGCAAACAATCAAGAAAAAGAAATAAAAGTATCCCGATTGGAAGGGAAGAAGTAAAATTGTCATTATATGCAGATGACATGATACTATATATAGAAAATCCAAAAGACTCCACACAAAAACTACTAGAGCTGATAAGTGAATCCAGTAAGGTAGCAGGATACAAGATTAATATACAGAAATCTGTTGCATTTCTTTACAACAAGAATGAAATATCAGTAAAGGAAAGTTAAAAAAGAATCCCTTTTAAAATTGCATCGAAAAAATAAAATACTTGAGAATAAATTTGACCAAGGAGGTGAAAGACATATGCTGAGAACTATGGAACATTGATAAAAGAAGTTAAAGATGGGAGGGGAGGCCAAGATGGCGGAGTAGAAGGACGCACGTAGCTCACCCTCTCCCACAAATACACCAAGACTCACATCCACAGACCCACTCAGCCAACCAGAGCACCTGCGGAACTCCGACAGAACATTGTCCTCTTCAAAAGACAGAGATGCCAAAAATCTGGTAGGAGAAAAGGAAAAAAGAAAGACAAAAAGGCAAAGCAGAGCAAGACGGGTCCCGCGGGGAAGGAGGGAGAGGCAAAGGACTGCCGCTCATTCACTGGGTCTCCCCTCTCCAACCGAGAGGCCAGTGGGACGGAGGGGGAGCCTCTGAGGCTCGGATCTGTACAAAGCAGCCCCTGACCGACAGAACTAAGTTAAATGGACACAGAGGGTCCCCGCGACACCCAGCCCGAGACGCGGCTGAGCCAGGCCACCTGAGCGGGGCGGAGAACAGGGGCGGCTGCGCTGAGGCAGCCCCGGGGACTGTAGGGAGCTGCGCACCATTGGTGTGAGTGCACAGGGCAGAAAAACCTGGGCCCTCCATAAAACAACACGGCTGATGTGCCCTGGGGGGATGGGTGCATACTCCCATCTCTGAAAACCCGTGGAAAGTTTTTGGGTGAAGAGAGGCGGGGATCAGGCACAGCTGCCATATCCTCCGGTACTTAGCACCCAGGCGGGGGCGGGGGTGAAATCTGCATCCGCACCTAGGGACTTTGCAGCCTCAAAGGCCAGAGGGAGACTTGTCTACAGCATGAGGCAGATGGGATCCTTCCGTCCTGATCCCTCAGAGAACTTGCTCCGCCAAGACAAACAACGAGCTGGGTTTTGGCCTAGAGCAGGGACGGGGCTGTTTCTCGGTCTTCCCTGAGCCCGCCTACAGAGCACGCAGTGGCACAGAGCTGCGGAGCGACCAGCACCAGGAGAGGGCGGGAGGCCCCCTGCCTTCCCGGCAGGAACGCAGCCACTGACCGCAGTGCTGGAAGGGGGTGCGACCCGCCCTCCCACCTGGCCAGTCTGCAACATCTAACTGCAGCATCAGGAGGGGCAGTGACCAGCCCGCCCACAGCAAAGGAGAGCTGCACCTGACCCAGTGTTGGGAGGGGGCGCGATCTGCTTGCCGACAGGCACTGGGAGCAGCACAGACGAAGGCGCCAACAGAAGGCCTCTGGAAACAGCAAGCTGAGCTTCCAAAACAGGGTGAAGACAGAAAGACTTCACATTAAGAGCACACAGTCTCTAGGAAAACACCCTCCCCTCTTTTTTTAATCTGTTTTTACCTGTTCTATTTTCTATTACCCTTTTAATTTTACTTCTTAAACAATTATATATACTCCCAGTTTTAATCCTTTTTAAATTAAAAAAAATTTTTACTATTATTAATTTAAAAATCCACGTCATTTCATTTTTCTCTTGCTTTTGATGTCCTGTTATTGATTATACACAGGTCTCAAATACATTTTTCCCTCTTTTCTCCTTTTTTAAAGGTTTTTAAAAGACATCTCAACCCGATTGCTATTCTGCTTCAACTTGCTCTTCTATTATTCATTATACACTGTTTTCAAACCTTTTTATCTCCCTTCTTTTAAAATTCTCTTTTTCTCTCTCTTTTTTTTTTAAAGTGTTATTCCTACACAGGCATTAGATAGATAAATAAACTGCATAAGGACGACAATAGATAACTGATACTCCATAAACCACAGTGCCAGAGCGGTATGAGTAAGATGAAGAAGCAGAGAAACCACTCCCAATTAAAAGAACAAGAGAAATCCCCTGAAAGAACGATCAATAAAATAGACATCAATAGCCTACTAAATCAAGATTTCAAAAAAGGAGTGATCAAAGTACTGAAGGAACTAAAAGAGACAGTGTTTAGAGATACAAAATATGTCAAAAATGAAGTTGAAGCTATAAAGAAAAGCCAAGTAGAATTGGTAAACTCAGTGGCTGAGGTGAGAGCTGCTCTAAAGGCTGTACAAAGCAAACTAGATAATGTAGAGGAACGAAATAGTGACCTAGAAGACAAGACAACAGAAGGCACTCAATCAGAACAGCTGAGAGAAAAACAAATAAAAACCAATGAAAACAACATAAGGGACCTAAGGGATAATATAAAGCATGCAAATCTAAGCAAAATTGGGGTCCCAGAAGGAGAAGAAAGAACAACGGGGATTGAAAAGGTATGGGAAGACATCATGACTGAAAACTTCCCAAACTTAAAGGAGGACTCAGATACCCAAGTACAGGAAGTTCAAAAGGTCCCAAACAGGAAGAACCCAAACAGACCCACACCAAGACATATCATAATCAAGATGGCCAGAGTCAAGGATAAAGAAATGATCCTAAAGGCAGCAAGAGAGAAGCAAAGAGTGAGTTACAAGGGAATCCCCATAAGGCTATCAGCTGATGTCTCTACACAAACACTACAGGCCAGAAGGGAGTGGCAAGATATATTCAAAGTCTTAAATGAAAACAAGATGCAGCCT
This sequence comes from Camelus ferus, assembly GCF_009834535.1. Lineage (NCBI taxonomy): Eukaryota > Metazoa > Chordata > Mammalia > Artiodactyla > Camelidae > Camelus > Camelus ferus. Next base: position 78,734,250 of record NC_045732.1, on the reverse strand, counting down.
AGGATACTTTATCCAGCAAGGCTATCCTTTAGGATAGAAGGAGACATAAAGAATTTCACAGACAAGAAAACACTACAAGAGTTTAGCAACACTAAACCCATGCTAAAAGAAATATTGAAAGGTCTACTCTAAAAAGAAAAGCAGCAGGATGCTACAGAAATGAGAAACTCACAACTGGAAATGTGATAACTAATGAATTACAAATAAACACGAAATTGTAAAAGAAGACATCTAAATCATTGGGAGAGGGAGGCAGGAAAATATAGAATTTTTTTTTTTCTTTTAAAAATTTTTTGTTCTCGGTATGATGGGTTTGAGATCATGTTACTATCAGTTTAATAAAAACAGTTATAGTAATGGGCTAATAGACTTACACAAAAGGGTAACCACAAGCCAAAAACTTACAAGGGAGTCACAAAAACTAAATAAAAGCCATGATAATACAAAGGAAAATTACCAAACCACAAAAGGAAGAAGAAAGGAACAAAGAGGAAATACCAAATCAACTGCAAAGATAAGTTCAAAATGGCAATAAACACATCTATCATTAATTACTGTAAATGTTAATGGACTAAATGCTCCAGTCAAAAGACATAGAGTGGCAGACTGGATAATAAAGAACCTTCAATATGCTGCATACAAGAGACCAACTTTAGGGAGAAGGACACATATAGATTGAGAGTTAAAGGATGGAAAAGGATATTCCATGCAAATGGAAAAGCCAGAAAGGCAGGTGTTGCAGTACTGATTTCAGACAAAATGGACTTTAAAACAAAGGCCATAAAGAAAGATAAAGAAGGACATTTTATAATGATTAAAGGAGTGATACAAGATGAGGATATTACACTCATTAATATATATGCACCCAATATAGGAGCACCTAAGTACATAAAACAATTACTAACAGAGATAAAGGGGGATATTGATGGGAATACATTCACAGTTGGAGATTTTAACACCGCATTAACATCACTAGATAGATCTTCCAGACAGAAAATAAATAAGGCAACACAGAAATTAAATAATACAATAGAAAAATTAGATTTGGTGGGTATTTTCCTAGCATTACACCCCCCACAAATAGGATATACATTCTTTTCAAGTGTACATGAAACATTTTCCAGGATTGATCATGTACTTGGGCACAAAAGAAGCTTCAACAATTTTAAGAAGACAGAAATTATCTCAAGCATCTTTACTGACCACAATGCCATGAAACTAGATATCAACTACAGAGAGACAAAGGAGAAAAAAAGGAAAGCATGGAGATTAAACAACATGCTATTAAAAAAAACCCAATGGGTCAATGATGAAATCAAAGTTGAAATTTAAAAATACCTTGAGACAAATGAAAATGAAAGCACAACCACACAAAATTTATGGGACACAGCAAAGGCAGTGCTAAGAGGGAAGTTTATAGCGATATAGGCCTTCCTCAAAAAAGAAGAACAATCTCAAATAAACAATTTAACCCACCAGCTAAAAGAACTACGAAAAGAAGAACAAAAAACCCCAAAAGGCAGCAGAAGGAATGAAATTATAAAGATTAGGGAGGAAATAAATAAAATAGAGATTTAAAAAAATAGAAAAAAATCAATCAAATCAAAAGCTGGTCTTTTGAAAAAGTAAATAAAATCGACAAACCTCTGGCCAAACTCACAAAGAAGAAAAAAGAGAGAGCACAAATTAGCAAAATAAGAAAGGAAAACGGAGAAATTACAACAAATAAGATAGAAATACATAATAGCATACGAGAATATTATGAAAAACTATATGGAACCAAAATGGATAACCTAGAGGAGATGGGCAAGTTTCTGGAAACATACTGTCCACCAAGACTGAATCAAGAAGAAACTGACCACTTGAACAAACCAATCACTAGAAATGAAATTGAAATAGCAATTTAAAAAAAAAAACCTCCCTACAAATAAAAGTCCAGGACCAGATGGCTTCACCGGGGAATTCTACCAAACGTACAAAGAAGAACTCATACCAGTCCTTCTCAAACTCTTCTAGAAGATTGAAAAGGAGGGAATACTCCCAAACTGATTCTATGAAGCCACCATCACCCTGATACCAAAACCAGGCAAAGACACTACCAAAAAATACAATTACAGGCCAATATCACTGATCAACATAGATGCCAAAATCCTCACCAAAATATTAGCAAATAGAATCCAACAACACATAAAAAAGATTATACATCATGACCAAGTGGGGTTCATCCCAGGGACACAAGGCTGGTTCAACATACGCAAATCAATCAATGTAATACATCACATCAACAAAAGAAAGGACAAAAACCACATGATCATCTCAATAGATGCATAAAAAGCATCTGATAAAGTTCAACACCCATTTATGGTAAAAACTCTCACCAAAGTGGGTATAGAGGGAACATATCTCAACATAATAAAAGCTATATATGACAAACCTACAGCCAGCATAGTACTCAACGGTGAAAAACTCAAAAGCTTCCCACTAAAATCTGGGACAAGACAAGGCTGCTTACTATCACCACTCCTATTCAATGTAGTCTTGGAAGTCCTAGCCACAGCAATCAGGCAAGAGAGAGAAGTAAAAAGGATCCAAATTGGAAAAGAAGAGGTAAAAGTGTCACTATATGCCGACGACATGTTACTATATATAGAAAACCCTAAAAGGTCCACACAAAAACTACTAGAGCTGATCGAAGAATTCAGCCAAGGTAGCTGGTTACAAGATTAACGTTCAAAAATCATTTGCATTTCTTTACACTAACGATGAATCAACAGAAAAAGAAAGTAAAGAAACAATCCCCTTTAAAATAGCACCCAAAGTAATAAAATACCTAGGAATAAATCTAACCAAGGATGTGAAAGAATTATATACAGAAAACTATAAACCATTGATGAAGGAGATTAAAGAAGACTTCAAAAAATGGAAAGATATCCCATGATACTGGTTTGGAAGATGCAACATTGTTAAAATGGTCACACTGCCCAAGACAATCTACAGATTTAATGCAATCCCTACCAAATGACCCAGGACATATTTCACAGAAATAGAACAAATCATAATAAAATTTATATGGTACCATCAAAGAACTAGAATTGCCAAAGCATTACTGAAGAAAAAGAAAGAGGCTGGAGGAATAACTCTCCCAGACTTCACACAATACTATAGAGCTACAGTCATCAAGACAGCATGGTATTGGTACAAAAACAGACATATAGACCAATGGAACACAATAGAGTGCCCAGAAATGAACCCACAAACTTTTGGTCAACTCCTCTTCGACAGAGGAGGCAAGAACATACAATGGAATAAAGACAGTCTCTTCAGCAAATGGTGTTAGGAAAACTGGACAGCAGCATGTAAAGCAATGAAGCTAGAACACTCCCTTACACCAGACACAAAAATAAACTCAAAATGGATCAAAGATTTAAACATAATACAAGATACAATAAACCTTCTTGAAGAAAATAGGCAAAACAGTATCTGACATACATCTCAGAAATGTTCTCCTAGAACAGTCTACTCAAGCAATAGAAATAAAAGCAAGAATAAGCAAATGGGACCTAATGAAACTTACAAGCTTCTGCACAGCAAAGGAAACCATAAGTAAAACAAAAAGACATCCTACAGAATGGGAGAAAATTTTTGCAAATGAAACCGACAAAGGCTTGATCTCCAGAATATATAAGCAGCTCATACGACTGAATAAGAAACAACCAAACAACCCAATCCAAAAATGGGCAAAAGACCTAAACAAGCAATTCTCCAGGGAAGACATACAAATGATCAACAGGCACATGAGAAAATGCTCAATATCACTAATTATCAGAGAAATGAAATTCAAAACTACAATGAGGTATCACGTCGCACCAGTCAGAATGGCCATCATTCAAAAAACCACAAATGACAAATGCTGGAGAGTCTTTGGACAAAAGGGGAACCCTCCTACACTGCTGGTGGGAATGCAGTTTGGTACAGCCACTGTGGAAAACAATACGGAGGTTCCTTAAAAGACTAGGAATAGACTTACCGTATGACCCAGGAATCCCGCTGCTGGGCGTATATCCAGAAGGAACCCTACTTCAGGATGACATCTACACCCCAATGTTCATAGAAGCACTATTTACAATAGCCAAGACATGGAGACAGCCTAAATGTCCATCAACGGATGACTGGATAAAGAAGAAGTGGTATATTTATACAATGGAATGCTATTCAGCCATAAAAACTGACAACATAACGCCATTTGCAGCAACATGGATGCTCCTGGAGAATGTCATTCTAAGTGAAGTAAGCCAGAAAGAGAAAGAAACATACCATATGAGATCGCTCATATGTGAAATCTAACACAAACAAACAAAACATAAATACAAAAGAGAAACAGACTCACAGACATAGAATACAAACTTGTGGTTGCCAAGTGGGCGGAGGGTGGGAAGGGATAGACTGGGATTTCAAAATTGTAGAATAGATAAACAAGATTACACTGTATAGCACAGGGAAATATACACAAAATGTTATGATAACTCACAGAGAAAAAAATGTGACAATGAGTGTGTATATGTCCATGAATGACTGAAAAAATTGTGCTGAATACTGGAATTTGACACAACATTGTAAAATGATTATAAATCAATAAAAAAATGTTAAAAAAAAAAACTAAAAATAGACTTACCATAGGATCTAGCAATCCCACTCCTGGACATATATTCTGAGAAAACTCTTAATTCTAAAAGATTCTTGCACCCCAATGTTCATAGCAGCATTATTTATAATAGCCAAGACATGGAAGCAACTGAAATATCCATTGACAGATAATTGGATAAAGATGTTTATATATATAAAATATATAAATATATAACACATACACACATACAATGGAATACTACTCAATCATAAAAGGAATAAAATAATACCATTTGCAGCAACATGGATGAACACAGAGATTATCATACTAAGTGAAGTAAGTCAAAGACAAATATCATATGATATCACTTATATGTGGAATCTAAAAAAAAGGCACAAATGAACTTATTTATAAAACAGAAACAGACTCACAGACATGCAAAACAAACTTATAGCTACCATGGGGTAAAGGTGGGAAGGGATAAATTAGGGGTTTGGAATTTGCAGATACACACTACTATATATAGAATAGATAGACAGCAAGGTCCTACTTTTTAGTACAAGGAACTATATTCAATATCTTGTAATAACGTATAATGATAAAGAATATGACAAAGAATATGTTTATGTATAATGAATCAATATGCTATACACCAGAAACTAACACACTGTTAATCAACTATACTTCAATTATATATATATAAATCTGTGAAGCACAATAAAGTGAAGTGCAATAAAACGAGCTATACCTGTATTTTCCTTGTGTTTATAAATCTGTAGTATTTTCCCACTGAATGGCCCAGTTTCTCTTATTTAATGGCATAAATTTACAAAAGAGAAGAACAAATGTCTTCCTCTTTTTTAGCTAACTCTTTTACCTAATGTTATTTGTTATCATGTTCAGTTTCATTCAATAAGCGAGTCATCTTGGGAAGGAGGTTGAGAGTCACTTGTTAAAAATTCAAATTCTTGTATGTATTTCCCTGTGCTATACAGTATAATCTTGTTTATCTATTCTACATATGCCTGTCAGTATCTTGTGGTAGCTCACAGTGAAAAAAAAAATATGACAATGAATATATGTATGTTCATGTATAACTGAAAAATTGTGTTCTATGCTGGAATTTGACACAACATTGTAAAATGACTATAACTCAATAAAAAATGTTTAAAAAAATTCAAATTCTTGGCATGATCATTCCTGAAATTCTGATTCAGTAGGCCTGTGATGGGGCCCTGCAATATATATTTAAGCAAAGCCTGTTTGGATGCAGATGATTCACATGACCACATTTTGCGAAACACAGCAACTCTAGAGTGCTTGAGGGCAGGGATTCCAGATTCTTTCTTGGAATGTCCTTGGTATGAATGACAGCATACAGAGCAGAAGTACTCATCTGTCTCCTGAACTGAACTCCTCTTGGGGTCTCTTCATTCCACTCTCTAAATGACAGTGTTTCCCAAGGTTGTGTCTTCAGCCATCTTCTTTTTGGATTTCTCCAAACACATATGTAGTAGCATGTTTTAATTTCCAAATGACTTTCTCATACATTACATCCTCTGATCCTAAAAGCCTCACCCGACCCTGTAACATGCTCTCCAGGTATTGCTCCATTTCTTAAAATCATCATCTATACAATATCTCTGCTTCTCTACCTCTTTTAATTCTTAAACTTACTATAATCTGGCCTTTGCCCTCAACACTCCACAAAACCATAATTGCGAAGATCACCAACAGCCTCTATGTTGCAAAATTCTGTGGTCATTTCTCTATTCTCACCTTACCTGACCTCTCAGAAAGTCAACACAGCAAACCCTCCTTCTTGAAATACTCTTACATGTATGGCTGCTCCTTCTGTCTTCTTGCTGAATCTACCTGTCTAGCTGACCTCTAAATGTTGACTTTCCATGGGGACTGGTTCTGCACTCTTATCCCTAAATGAGCTCACCTAGACCTGCCATTTTAAACATGCTTTATTTACTGAAAACACAGTATATACAGGAAAAAAACCAAAGGCACAACCAAAGTTGAGGAAAAACCAAAGACAAAACCCAGGATACACCAAATAGTTGAGGAAAAGGTAGATGAATAGAGACCCTCCAAGACGAGAGAGGAGGACCAATCAGGAAAGTGAGAGGAAAGCCAGAAGAGTGTAGTGGCCTGGAAGTCAAAGGGAAAGAAAGCATCTAGAAGGAACAAGTGTTGAGGAGTGGAAGGTGCAGCTCAGTGGTTGAGCACATGCTTAGCATGCACAAGGTCATGGGTTCAATCCCCAGTACCTCCATTAATAAAAATAAATAAGTACAACTAATTACCTACCCCCACAAAAAGAAAAAAAAAAGAAGGAACAAGTGTCATTTCCCAGCTCTCTTCACTGATACTTAGTATTAAGACTGCAAACAGTCACTGAAATTTTGTAAGGTGGTAAGGGTCAAAAAGACATATAGTGAAGTACAACAAAAACACAAAGAGAAACAGAGACAAGAAATCATATGGTCCCTGAGGCAGAGATTAAAAACTAGCTGCCTCAGTCCCCTAGTAGCTTGAAAGAGAAAACTAAATCTGACAACAATACAAAGGGATCTAGTGTCTTAGTGGACCACAAGTTCATTTTGAAGTGCCTTGAGGTAATTACTTAAAATGCTTATGTAATTTTAAATTACAATAAGAAGCAAGGTGTCTCGATCTTTTTAATTACTATTGCCATTATACTCTGTGCTGATTAGAACACCTATGTAATACTGAGTTCAATTCTAAGTATAGTATTTTAAGACTGGAAGAAGGGCAAAATATGGTGAGAGATGTGGAAATTGCATCATTTGAAGAATGGCTAGAGGAACTAAAAATATGAAACAGGAAAAAGACAGAGGGAACGTGACAGCAGTCTTCAAGTTTATATATAGTCATCTAGAACTGGGAAGACATCATTTGGAATATAACTAGCAACAGTGGATATAAGTTATAAGGATAGCTATGTAATTTATGCATAGCAGTGTTTTGTTCAGTAAAAGCAGTCTTCAGTTTAAAAATGCCTGACTATTAAATGTTGGGTACATAGGAACAGAAACTTTACTATCCTCTCAGATGTTACTAGTAGGCATTTCTTACTCTTATACTGCTTAAAATCCCACCTATAATCAAGTCTCACATGCCCCCACTATAACTCTCTTGCAATAGAATCTGTAATGTCTTAATGAGTATTGGGATAATAGAAACAACTGTGGCAGAATACTGCATTTGAAGTCAGAAAACGTGGCTCTGCTAATTATCAGAAGTATGTGAATGTGAATAAAGTAGTATATAAGACCATATTCAAGAAAATGAATGAAACTATAAGCCAGAAAGAGAAGGGAAAAAAAGATATTGGAATATAAAGGAAAGCTCTGTCTCAACACTGTTCCTATTCTCTTACTAACTCCTTGCTTGGTCCCACAGTCATCTTCCCAATTCTACTTCATTTCTGCTAAGGTTCCTGTACAAGCTTCCTGTAGCTGCTGTGGTGAAGTACCAAAAGCTGCAAAGCTTAAAAGAAATTTACTGCCTAATAGTTTTGGAGGCTGGAAGCCCCAAATCAAGATATTGGCAGGTCTATGCTCCCTTTGAAATACGTAGGGAAGAATCCTTCCTTGTCTCTTCCTAGCTTCTGGTGGTTTGCTGGCAATCCTTGACATTCCTTGGCTTGGAGCTGCAGCACTTCAATCTTTGCCTCCATAGTCATGTGGTATTCTCCATGTTTGTCCATGTCTTCACATGGCAGTCTCTGTGTCTCTTCTTGTAAGGACACCTAATTCAGTATGACCTCGTTTTAACTTATATTTTAATTACATCGCAAAGACCATATTTCCAGGTAGCAGGGGTCAGGATTCAACAACTTTTTGAGGACACAATAAACCCCCATCTTAGAAATTCATCATTCCTCCCAAATCACTCCTATTCTCCCCTCTCCACATATTCATACCACCCCAACTTGCCTCCTTCTCTTCTCTGAAATCTCTATCACATCTCTTTCCTTACTCATATTAGATGCATCGAGTTAGAAAGGCCTGTTTCTACTGCCTAGAAGGGTCCAAGGAAAGAACATTTTTGTTTCAGCTGCTGGGATTCCAAAAAAAAAAAAAAAAGATATGCTATGGGTATGTGGCAATCCAAGTGAGAATTCTGTATGTAGTGTTTTATAGAGGAATTATTATAAATTGTGGTGAAGGTCTTTAAGTCCATTAAATTAAAGGTTATGTAAGATGCTACTGGTTGGCATAACAACCGAAATGTCATGAATAGTACTATTTATAGAAGAAAATGCACCCAGAGTTTCAAACAATAACCTTACAAAGAAGCTATTAGAATATATCCATTTGTAAGTAAAGGACTGCCTGCATTAAAAAAAATTGCTAACAAAATAGCATAGCAACAGTATAAATGACCTCCTCAGTGGAAGCATCTTCAAACAGAAGTTGAAGATGATTTCAGGGAACTGAGTAGGGAAAAAGGCCAATCAGTTTCTCCGACTCAAGACTATGTGCTCTGAAAAAAATGTTTAATTCTGTATTTTTACTATGATAACATTAAAAATGTATATGAATATCCTGGGTCATATAGACATATACTGTATAAATGAGTGACAGCACACAATTCAGTGTTGCATTTGAATTATGAAGTTATAGGTGCCAAGAAATTCTCTAAAATAACAGTGCTTAGTTTTTAATGTACTAGAAACTTGTCTGGCTTCTCCTAGATGGGTACATCCTAAAATCATAATGATAATCCTGACTCAAGCACTCTTGTATTCCTATTGTGTTTTTTAATCAGTTTAAAGACAAAATTTATCTTTTACAGTAATGATTTACAACTGAAAGATAACTACATGGGAAAAAAGCTTTTAAGAGTTGAGACTTCTACCTGACATTCTGAAAATGACAGTGTGGAAGCATAACATTAACACATGAATTATCTCAGGCTAAGGAGAAAATAAAACTCAAAGATGTGTTTATATCAAGTGGAAATCAAATTACACCATAATGTGCTGTATGAATAAAGGTTGTTCAGACAGAAAAAAGAAGTGGAAGAATTAACTTGTCACATGGCACATGGTAATAGTTAATGCAAAATCAAAAGAAAGCATTTTGTGTCATTATTTGTATTATTGCAAGGGGATGCACTACGGTAAATCCTTGCAACAGTTCATTAGTAGAATGTTTTGTAGGAAATACATGATGGACATTATATTTTTCTACCCTTGTATCATGGGGCATACTATTAAACTGGTCTATTAAATTAAATAGGGGGCAGGGCCATGGAAGGTACTCGGGAAAAAGATAAGAACTCATTTTAGGAGACGGCTATGGAACAAGAGAAAGTATAGAAGTGAGAACAAGCTAGGGAGGGTAAATAAACTAGCCTGATGAGATGGAATGGTCCACATTTGGTAAATGAGAAGGTTTAGGGATAAGTCTAATGGCCGTATGTAAAAAGGCCTTGTACAAATTAAGTAATTTGGATTTGCTCAAATAGTTTTTCTTTTTCAGTTTCAACACATATGTTCTGAGGACTTACTATATGGTACCCGATGTAGTAGACAGACACTGGAGGTATGAATACCAGTAAGAAAGGACCTCTATACTTTAAGGGAGCCATAATTCAATGGGGAAGACAGACAAACAAATAAATGCAATAAACCTTAGAGTGAATAAGCTAAGAATGTACACATTGTTCAGCAGATTTCTTAAAGTTTTGAGATTATCACATCTTGGATGAAGAAAAAAAGAATGCAGGTGTCAGCCTACATATTGGGAATTTCCTCAGCATACAATTATTTCTTCTTGGAAGAGAGGTCAAAGTGTCTATCTTATCCTCACTAGGTTCCAAGTGCCCAAAACAGTGTCTGACATATAATACTCCCTCAAATATTTGCTTAATAGATTAATGAACACTAAGCATGTTTTGGTTTTAAATATACTATAAATCATAGATTATTTTATTAAGTAGGACATGGCAAGAAGAATATTTCGATTACCAAACTATCTCCCTAAGTAAATAAAGCAGTTGAGCTGAGAGTAAACTAAGCCCCAACACTTCTGTCTGGATCTTAGAAGGAAAGAAGCCAGAAGCACCACCAATTGTGACGTAATAACCTTAGAGAAGACAGGAGGATGAAGAAAAACACTGATATAAGAGGTAAAAAGAAGAGGTGTTTATGAAAATCCTGAAGTGTAGTCACAGATCAAGACTATTCTTGTTGGTATTACAAATATTCTTTTGGGGTGATGCTTTGAGACCCAACCCAACCCTTCTGATTTTGTCAGCATAGGAAATGTCAAGTCGACAACCTGTTCTGATTCCCACTAGATATAACATCATCCTGATTCTTCCTGTTTGCACGCGCGCGCGCGCACGCACACACACACACAAACATGTAAACTACTGAGAGTAGCGATCCCCTATATCCCGTTTCCACCTATCCCTTGTACTTAGAAGAGTGTCTAGCACATATTAACTGTTCAATAAATGTTTGTTAAACATATGAGTGGATCTGCTCTCACAGCTATTCAAAGGGAAAGAATATCCTCCAAATGACCGTATCCTCTGGGATCAAGGGTAGGACAATGGAGGTACAAAGGGTTGGGAGCAATTAATAACACAGAAAGAAAAAGACTTGATAACTGATCGTGTATGGAGGTTATGGAGGAGGGAGGTGTAAAGCATTTACTAAAGAGTTTAGTACATGGTCAGTTTGTTAAATACTGGCCAACAGTAATAACAAGAACATCATCATACAGGTCTGAGGCTGAGAAAATAGTCTGGGCAGAGATACAGAGTTCCTATCCGAACTGAGGAAGAGGAATGTCAACACCGGCGTTGGAGGAAGGGAGCGCAGAGGGCTAGAAACCCATGAAGGATCCCAGAAGTAGGAGATAAGGCTGAAAGCGACGTCATCGAAACAAGGGCTTAGAGAGGAGTTTTTTTTCGAAGACTAAAGAGATCTCAAGAGATTCAAATGCTGCAGAGATGTCTTGCAGAATGCAAACTGAAGGAAAGTTAACATTTTTTTCCTTCTGTAACAACTTAAGCGACGCATTCTGCCTCTAACTCGAGGCCTTTCCAGCGGCATAAAACGCACTTCACCAAAAGTGGACCTGCCCGACAATTCGAACTGTCGACACCAGAGAAGCCCTAGTCACTCTTGCTTTGCCTCCTCATTCCACCTTCCCGTCAACACCTCTGCCCTCCCTCTGAGGTCGTCTTCCCGCCTTCCGCCCAGCGCTCTCCGCTGCTTTTACCTGTCCTGGCACCCTCCGAGAACTCGCGGTTTCAGAAGTAGCGGCGCTGGTCAGCGCAGGGTCGCCGACTGCCCGCTCCCAGAGGAGGCTGGACCGGACGCCGCCGGCTTCCGCATAAAGCACCCCGCCCGCGCGGGGCCTCCTGGGAATGTGAGCGTTCCTCCAATGGCCGCGAGAGGCGGGGCGGGGGCCTGCTGCGTTCCCAGCCCACGCACTTCCCAGGAGCCGCACTGCATTCCGGGAGTGGTAGTTCCAACTGGCGAATCGTCGAATCTGTCTCCGGTTCCAACAACAGCTCTTGTCATAAACATCAAGCGCTATTTCTTCGAGAAAACGAGAGGATGCAGGGCTACAAAGAGTCCATCAGCACTGAGTCAGCGGGATAAATGAAGAGCCAAGTTTGCACCGCCATCTCCCGGCTTAGTCTCAGCAGGTAACGGCGCCTGTTACTTCACAGACGAGATAAAATCCATCTGACAGGAACTCCCTCTACTTTCGCCACGAAATTTTTTAACCTCCTTGGCTCCCCCAGCAATCATTTATCCCATTCTTTTGCAGTAATAATAATAACTACTCTCCTTTGATCTAAGCTCCCCCATCCCTTTTACATCCCTATTCCTTCTTACCAACTCAGAGTCTAACTCCACTAATAAACTCGTCTGTCTCATGACTCATCAACGGCTCCCTCCTTACTGGCTCTTTGTTATCAGCATTTAAACAGTGTCAAAGTTTCTTTCATCTGAAACATTCCAAAGTCGCCTTTCTCAACCCCACACCCTGCAAACCCTTCACCACACACTTAACCTCTCCTTTCCATCAAAATTCTCAACCGTGTTGCTAACGTAAATAGACACTTTTCAACCATTACCATACTTCAACTCTGTGGGACTTTACATTAATTATTCCCTCCTTGAAACCCTGTCTTAGTTTGGACTGCTTTAACAAAATACTACAGACTGAATGGCTTAAACAGAAATTTATTTCTCACAGTTCTGGAGGCTAGGAAGTTTCTGACCAGGATGCCATAGTATGGTGGGTTGTGGTAAGGACCTGCTTCCTGGCTTGCAGACTGCTGCCTTCTTGCTATGTCCTCACATGCTGGAGAGATATTATCTTTCTCACAGCCCTTATAAGGATAGTAATTCCATTCATGAGGGCTCCAACCTCATGACCTAATTACCTCTCAAAGGCCTACCTCCAAATAAGATCACATTGAGGATCAGGGCTCTAATTTATAAATTGTGGGTGGGCGGGAACACAAACATTCACTTCATAGCATCCTCTGTTCTCTTAGTTCTTTCTAAGATGATGCACTTTCCCACTTCTGTGGCAGCTCTTCATTTTCCTTTGAAATACTCATGTTCCAAAGGGCTCTGCCTTATATTATCCTTTTTTTTTAAAAAAAAAAAAAACCTCTTCACACTTTTCTTGGGTGATCTTAACCAATCCTATTGCTTTGGTTATCATCTGTATGCTGATGATTCCCACATATAGAAGTCCAGGCGAGACTCCTGTAACCTAGGCTGAAATATCTAATGACAGCTGGGCATCTCTTTCAGGCACTTAAAACAATGTATTTTCACTCTTCCCTCTCCCATAACTTGCTCTACCTTCTTCCCTAATCCCATCTCAGTGAATGGCACAACTATGCAATCATTTGCTTACACCAAAAAGCTGGGTATCATTTTGAATGCTTTCATTCCCTCATAGCTTACATCCAAACAATCAGCAAGCCATGTTAATTCTATCCCCTATAAATCTCACTTGTCAAGCTTCAGTTTTCTCACCTTTAAAATGAAGATGATAATAGCACTTGCTTTCAAAGCTTGTTGCAATGATAAATGAGCAATAGTGCCAGGCAGAGAGTAAGCATGCAAGAACAATAAGTATTTATTGAACAAGCACTGTATTTGTCATCAGTTCTCCTTCATTAGGTCTTGCATAATGATAGCTTGCATTTAATTTGGTTTACATTTAGGGATAAAGAAAAGGAAAATAAGAAATAATGAGATATATACACTGGAAATTATATACACTTCATTCCTCAATATTTTTCTAAGCATGACAAAAATATAGCACTGGTCATGAGGTACCATACAAACTGTCCCACTCTAATATGTGCAGCATATACTGTACCTTATCTATTATTATTGGCTCTGGGTGGGCTATAGACTGACCCAGGTACATTCAGATAACCATGACTGAAATGATCTGGGCACTAGAAATCAGAAGTAATATATCTGTACCTATAGTATCTTCTTCACCATCTCCCTCCCACTCACTCCTAATCACTTGAGATTGTTCTGTCTAAAACAAAATCTGATCATTTCCAAATTCTACTTAAAATTTTCATTGGCTCCCCGTTATGTAGAAGATAAAGCCTAAGATTCTCAATGGAGAACTCAAGGCCCTCCGTGATCTGACCTCTCTCTCCTTCTCCTGCTTCATATTCTCCTTCTCTCACCAACATACCCTGTGTTCAAGCTTGCTCCTGTATGGTGTCATTCACTCATTCATCCATCTACCCATTCCTTGAACAAGTATGTACTAAGTGCCTACTATAAGCCAGGCCTATTCTGGATTCTGGAGTCATAGCAGTGGACAAGACAGACAATGTCCTTGCTTACCTGGAGTTAACAATTCAATGCCATGCTCTTTCATGCCTTAATGCCTTTGCACATGATGCCCCTCTTGTCTAAATCTTATTTATTCTTTAAGACATACCTCAAATATCTTTTCATTTTCTAGCAAAGTATATGCTTCTATTTTTAGCTTTTTCACCCTCTGCAATGGTTTACTTTACATATTAATTTAATTTTATTCAACACCTATTCTTTGAGAGACAACATAGTATCTTAGAAAGAGAAGTTTTGGAGCCAGATAGTCTTGAATTAATAGCTAAATGTTGCCTCGATTTAGGGATTTTAGAGCTCTAGCAAAACCCTTCTTCTTACTCCATATTCTCTCCTAAAGTAATCTCATCTGTGCTTCAAAATTTGTATCTCTAACACAAGCCTTTATACTGGGAAATAAGGGAAGGTTTTCTTTGAGGAGGCAGCATTTAAACTGAAACCTAAATTTCAAGGAGGAATCAGCCACAAGAAGATAAGAGGGAACAGAAATAAAGCAGAATGACTGGAGGATAGTGGAAGTGAGGGGAGAGTAGTAGGAGAGGAGCTCACACAGGCCTTCTTTCTGCTCTTCAGATATGTCAAGCTCCTTCCCACTTTATGGTCTTTGCACCAGTTCTCTCTGCTTGGAGTTCTTTTCCCTCTTATCTTCTTGTGGCCAGAGGGCCTTGCAAGGCTGTGTAAGCCAGAAGGAGTTTAGATTTTATTTTAAGTGTAATGGGAAATAGGTTCAAGCAGAGGAGTGATATGATCTGATGTACAGGTTAAAAACGGGATTGGATCTTGATGTGTTATTTTGTAGTTCACAAACAAATCTAGTGACTGTTGCTTTGGCATCAAAATCATTTGCATTAGTGTAATTTATTACTGACCACGAGTGCCATTTATGCTTCTTTTCTCCTGGATATTTGGTCTTGGTTAAATTTTCTTTCTGTTCGTCTGTGCTCAAAACAGACCTAGCTTTATGGCTGAATAGTATTCCATTGTATAAATATACCACTTCTTTATCCAGTCATCCATTGATGGACATTTAGGCTATCTCCATGTCTTGGCTATTGTACATAGTGCTGCTATGAACATTGGGGTGCAGGTGTCATCCTGAAGTAGGGTTCCTTCTGGATATATGCCCAGGAGTGGGATTCCTGGGTCATATGGTAAGTCTATTCCTAGTCTTTTGAGGAATCTCCACACTGTTTTCCACAATGGCTGCAACAACATAACGCCATTTGCAGCAACATGGATGTCCCTGGAGAATGTCATTCTAAGTGAAGTAAGCCAGAAAGAGAAAGAAAAATACCATATGAGATCACTCATATGTGGAATCTAAAAAAAATGAATATAAATACAAAACAGAAACAGACTCATAGACATAGAATACAAAGTTGTGGTTTCCAAGGGGGTGGGGGGTGGGAAGGGACAGACTGGGAGTTCGAAATTTGTAGATACTGACAGGTATATATAGAATAGATAAACAAGTTTATACTGCATAGCACAGGGAAATATATACAAGATCTTGTGTTAGCTCATGGTAAAAAAAAGAATGTGACAATGAATATATGTATGTTCATGTATGACTGAAAAATTGTGCTCTACACTGGAATTTGACACAACATTGTAAAAATAAATAAATAAACTTAGTCATTCTTTTCCGGGAAATTAAGACTTAGAGATCCTGGATGGTGTCTCCTGGTCTGCAAGTGGGAGGTCCTGTAAACAGGGTTCTGAAGCTACTGCTGTGGGGCAGCCATCTTGTACCACACACCTGTAGAGCCTAAGGGGCTTGTCTGCAGAGAGAGACAGAGACAGAGACAGAGACAGATACAGAGAGACTGAGACAGGGAAGTAGATGTGCTGAGCAAAGCAAAGGTAGCCTGGGATAGGGAGAGAGCAGCTATCTGAGAGCTTTCTCGTTCCTGGTTCCGTCTTTTGTGAACCTGATGGCACATCCTGTCCTTGGAATACATGGAGTGACCCTGCATTTTATGATAAACCCTCTTATTCATTTTATATTAACTTTGCTTGTGTTTCTCTTACTTGTACCCCAAAGAACTTTCTTTTTTTTTAAATGGAGGTACTAGGAATTGAACCCATGATCTTGTGCATGCTAAGCATATGCTGTACCACTGAGATATATTCAGCACCCCCTAAAAGCATGAGGGTGAGGTTTTTTTCTAGTTTTGTTTTTTAGGTTATTTTGGAGAGGTAGGTAATTAGGTTTATTTATTTATTTTTTAATGGAGGACTGGGGATTGAATCCACAATCTTGAGCATACGTTGTACCACTGAGCTATCCTCCACCCCGCCCCCAAAGAACTTTGACTAAGAAATAAAGGGCACTTACTAACCAAAGCAAACAAACAAACAAATAAACAAACAAATAAACAAACAAATAAACAAAACAGACCTAGCTGGAGAATGCCTGTTCCCCTTTGAAATTCACAGTCAATAGAGGGAGCTAACACATTATCAGTATCTGCAAAATCATTGACATTTGACTATGGGACAGTTTGTTTCTTTTTGCAGCTCATTCCAGTTAGTGTCATCACGTATCCTGCTTTGTTCATCTGAGACATCAATGGTTCCAACACCAGCTTTGGCAAAGAAGTTGTAGATTACTTCTGAGGTGTCTATCTCACATAGCAATGAAATTTCTCACCATATCAAGGATGTGCTGTTTCTTTACATCTGCAGTAGAACAGTCCTTCTCATAATGTACTAGGTGGGCATTCCCAGCATCCAACTTTTGATGTTTTATTATTTCTCATTCTAATGACTACAGGTAGTCATGGTGCTGGTGGGGAAAAAAAAAGACTACAGACTTGTTTTCTTGTTGTTGTTTGTTTTTGTTTCTTTCAGGTTTTAGAACTTTTTATTTGCATATTAAAATTATGCATTCCAATAATTAAAATCATTTGAACAAAATGGCGTTCTGATTAAACTGCATTTTACAGCCTGCAAGACACTTTGGACCAGCTTGCATTTCACTCTAGATTTCACTGTCAGCCCACCCAGCTTCCTCCTTCACCAACATGCAAGTTCTTTTCCTTCTCTGCCTGCTAGACAGGCAGATGGGAGAGGCAGGCACAGCCTTCATTGTCAGTAATTCACCATTTTTGATGTGAAAGGTGGCAGCACAGTCATTTCAACTTGATCCAACCTCTTTGCATCTTACAAAGTTAAACAGCTAAAAGAAGTAAAATAAGAAGGCAATGCTTTTGGAATGTACAATGCATATTGGCGGCGCATGCCTCATTACGACTCACCTGCTTGCTTCTCCTGTTCAGTCATTTTTTGGAAGGCAGTGGATTTTTCTCTTGCGTTTTTGTCTTCTTCAATTTCGACTTATCGAATTTCTCAATCTCAGCCATATGGGGTTTGTCAGACATGGGTACAGAGGAGGCAGAGCTAGGCGAGAGTGAACTGGGTCCGGTCTATGCAGTGGCTGCTGCCAAGTCCAGACTTGTTTTAATTTAAATCTCTGGTGTCCATATGCAGCTATCAGTAATAGAATGTTCACATCCTGGTAAACCATTTTACTCTCTAATTGCAGGAGCCATTTCCCAGATGTTGGTACGTTTTTGTTAACTTTATATATACACAGGAAAGTTGTATATAAAAGGGAAGTTTTCAAATTTCTATATTGCTTTTAATTTCTTGCTCCTCTTAGCACACTAACATAAGAAAGCTGGTGACCTATCTCTCTTTATATATTTATTTTTCTCCAGGACAGCATTCTTCTGTTAGTGTTCCTCTGGTTTGGTTGCAGATTATAGAGGTGCATTAGATATGCCCCTAAGGACCCATCTATTCAGAT